>NC_088368.1:41271209-41291209 GCF_034508935.2 Berghia stephanieae | reverse complement strand
ATCATATTATTATTATTAATTCATTTTTATTATTATAATTTTTATTGTAGTTATTATATTATTATTATTATTATTATTATTATTATTATTATATATTATTATTATTATTATTATTATTATTATTATTATTATTATTATTATTATTATTATTATTATTATTATTATTATTATTATTATTATTATTATTATTATTATTATTATTATTATATTATTATTATTATTATTATTATTATTATTATTATTATTATTATTATTATTATTATTATTATTATATTATTATTATTATTATTATTATTATTATTATATTATCATTATCATTATTACTATCATTAATATTATGTTTTTATACACACTTTAAATATTACACACCACGGCCAAACACATGTTATTTATAGCCATTCGTATTGATGATATCTCCGGCAACACACTATGTCTATTGATGGACTATGGTGTCGTTTTCTAACCTTGTGACTGATTTGGTGGACTCAATTTTACAAGAGACAAAAAACATCATTGTACGCTTTCTTGATTCAAAGTAATATATATATATATATATACCTATTGTACTGTTAATAAATGATATTTATACTGGACCTCTGGGCGGGGTCATCTGATCTCCCGTGGTGGGCAGGAGGTCACTTGCTATTTCTTCTATCCCCTTATTCTGGGTGGGGATTCCTACCTCCCATAGTGGGCAGGGAGGGACTTGCTGTATCTTCTATCACCCTAGGTTTGTTTTCCAACATGCTTTCTGTCTTTGTCTTGGAATGAGATTGCTTGGTTTTGTCCTGACCTTTTCCTTACCCCGACAGTGGGCAGGGAGGTACATACTGTGTCTTCTATCCCCTTATATCTGTTTTCCAACATGCTTTCTGTCTTTGTCTTGGTATGGGATTGCTTGGTTTTGTCCCAACCCTGGCCGGAGTCCTTGGCTGGGAGGGAAACAGTCAAATGCATAGTTATTGTTTTGGGAGATGGTATTTTTTTTTCCATGTAAATCATCTCTCTGCTATGCATTATTATATTTGTTATTTTTAGTGTAAAATGTAAGCATTTGAGTGTATTCCTCTCTGTTGGAATTGGGGTTCCCTACCTCCACAGTGGGCAGGGAGGTACTTACCGTGTCTTCTATCCCCTTATATCTGTTTTCCAACATGCTTTCTGTCTTTGTCTTGGTATGGGATTGCTTGGTTTTGTCCCAACCCTGGCCGGAGTCCTTGGCTGGGAGGGAAACAGTCAAATGCATAGTTATTGTTTTGGGAGATGGTATTTTTTCCATGTAAATCATCTCTCTGTTATGTATTATTATGTTTGTTATTTTTAGTGTATAATGTAAGCATTTGAGTGTATTCCTCTCTGTTGGATTTTGTGCTTGTGTCCGGATGAGACTTATAGGTGATCTCAAACTAAGTACATTGGTGGTGTGCTCTTGGAATCTACATCTGATCCCTATTTGTTCCCAGTTCCCCTATGTCTTACTTTTTCTTGGGTGCTTTAATTGTAATTCTAGAACTTTTTACTATCCCATTTTCTTCCTTTTTACTGGCGCTGATATAACCTAAATGTGTTGCAAGCGCCGTAAAACCCTTAAAAACAAACAAAACATTGTCCAGACCTTGGTCGGAGTCCTTGGCTGAGAGGGAAACAGTCGAATGTATAGTTAATGTTTTGGGAGATGATATTTTTTTCCTTGTAAATCATCTCTCTGTTATGTACTGTATGTTTTATTTACATATTATATATGATTTGTTAACATTTTAGTGTATTCCTCTTGGTGGTGACATGCGTTTGTGTCTGGAGCTGATCTCAAACTAAGTACTCTGATGGTGTGGTCTAGGAATCTACATCTGTTTCCTATTTGAACCAATTCCCCTTTGTCTTACCTTTTTTTGGGTACTTTAATTATAATTCTATAACTTTTTTACTATCCCATTTCTTCCTTTTTACTGGGTGGGGATCCTCACCTCCCATAGCGGGCAGGGAGGTACACACTGTGTCTTCTATCCCCTTATATCTGTTTTTCAACAAGCCTTCTGTCTTTGTCTTGGAATGAGGTTACTTGGTTTTGTCCTGGCCCTCGTCGGAGTCCTGGCTGAGAGGGAAACAGTCAAATGCATAGTTATTGTTTTGGGAGATGATATTTTTTTCCTTGTAAATCTGCTCTCTGTTATGTATTATTATATTTGTTATTTTTAATGTACAATGTAAACATTTGAGTGTATTCCTCTCTGTTGGATTTTGTGCTTGTGTCTGGATGAGACTTATAGGTGATCTCAAACTAAGTACATTGGTGATATGCTCTTGGAATCCACATCTGATCCCTATTTGTTCCCATTCCCCTTTGTCTTCCTTTCTCTTGGGTGCTTTAATTGTAATTCTAGAACTTTTACTATCCCATTTTCTTCCTTTTTACTGGCGCTGATATAACCTAAATGTGTTGCAAGCGCCGTAAAACCCTTTTAAAAAAAACATTATCCAACATGCTTTCTGTCTTTGTCTTGGAATGGGATTACTTGTTTTTTCCTGGCCCTCGTCGGAGT
This sequence comes from Berghia stephanieae, assembly GCF_034508935.2. NCBI lineage: Eukaryota > Metazoa > Mollusca > Gastropoda > Nudibranchia > Aeolidiidae > Berghia > Berghia stephanieae. The sequence continues at coordinate 41,288,669 of NC_088368.1, read as the reverse complement.
CCTGGCGGGGAGGGAAACAGTCAAATGCATAGTTATTGTTTTGGGAGATATTTTTTTCCTTGTAAATCATCTCTCTGTTATGTATTATTATATTTGTTATTTTTAATGTTTAATGTAAGCATTTGAGTGTATTCCTCTTTGTTGGATTTTGTGCTTGTGTCCGGATGAGACTTATAGGTGGTCCCTAACGAAGTACTTTGATAGTGTGCTCTTGGAATCTACATCTGATCCCTATTTGTTCCCAATTCCCCTATGTCTTACTTTCTCTTGGTTACTTTAATTGTAATTCTAGAACTTTGTTCTATCCCATTTCCTTCCTTTACTGTCGCTGATATAACCTAAATGTGTTGCAAGCGCCGTAAAACCCTCAAAAACAAACAAACAAACATATCCCCTTATTTGATATGTTTTCCGAGTTGCTTTTTGTCTTTGTCTTGCTGGGTGGGGTTCCTGCCTCCCATAGTGGGCAGGGAGGTACATACTGTGTCTTCTATCCCCCTATATCTGTTTTCCAACTAGCTGTCTGTCTTTGTCTTGGAATGAGATTACTTGGTTTTGTCCTGGCCCTGGCCGGATACCTTGACTGGGAGGGAAACAGTCAAATGCATAGTTATTGTTTTGGGAGATGATATTTTTTTCCTTGTAAATCATCTCTCTGTTATGCATTGTATTATGTTTTCTTTATAGTATATACGATTTGTAAAACATTTGAGTGTGTTCCTCTTAGTTGGGACCTGTGCTTTTGTCTGGATGAGGCTTTTAGGTAATCTCAAACTAAGTGCTTTTATAGTGTGCTTTTGGAATCTACATCTGTTTCCTATTTGAACCAATTTCCCTTTTGTCTTCTCTTTTCTTGACCACTTTAATTGTATTTCTATAACTTTTTACTATCTTATTTTCTTCCTTTTTACTGGCGCTGATATGACCTAAATGTGTTGCAAGTGCCGTAAAACCCTTAAAAACATAAAAAAACATAAAACATCTTTGTCTTGGAATGAGATTGCATACTTGATATTGTCCTTTCCTTTGTCGGGGTCCATGGCCAAGAGGGAAGCAGTCAGTCACGTGTATAAGTTTTGGGGGATGACTTTTTTGTTCCTTGTCACTCATCTCTCTATTTCTTGTTTTGAATGTGTAATGTAAACATTCGAGTGTGATCCTCTTAGTGGTGGGATCCCGTGTTTGTGTCAGGATGAGACTTCTATGTGATCTAAAACTAAAACTAATCTAAAACTTCTCGGGAGGCGAAGTGGCAGACTGGCTAAGGCATTGCACTGTGATACGGTAGGTCCCAGGTTCGAACCCTGCTTTAGGCACTTTCTTTTTTTTTTCCCTCGAGCAAGATTATTAACCCCCAATTTGCTCACTTGGACAACGTGGGTGATGTCTGTTGACATCAGAAATCCTGTTTAATGGTTCCTGACCTCCCATAGTCTGGGTGGGGCTCCTGACCTCCCATAGCGGGCAGGGAGGTACATACTGTGTCTTCTATCCCCTTATATCTGTTTTCCAACATGCTTTCCGTCTTTGTCTCGGAATGAGATTACTTGTTTTTGTCCTGGCCCTGGTCGGAGACCTGGCTGGGAGGGAAACAGTCAAATCCATAGTTATTGTTTTGGGAGATGATATTTATTTCCTTGTAAATCATCTCTGTTATGTATTATTATATGTGTTATTTTCAATGTATAATGTAAGCATCTGAGTGGGATTCCTCTTTTTTGGATTTTGTGGTTGTGTTCGGATAGACATAGGTGATTTCAAACTAAGTACATTGGTGGTATGCTCTTGGAATCTACATCTGATCCCTATTTGTTCCCATTCTCCTTTGTCTTACTTTCTCTTGGGTGCTTTAATTGTAATTCTAGAACATGTAGGACGAGACATGACGCCTGTTAGGCGATATTACAATTTTTCGGACAAAGACAACGCTGTTAATAAGGTTCCTGGGTGGGGTTCCTGACCTCCCATAGCGGGCAGGGAGGTACACACTGTGTCTTCTATCCCCTTGTATCTGTTTTCCAACACGCTTTTTGTCTTTGTCTTGGAATGAGATTACTTAGTTTTTTTCCTGGCCCTGGTTGGAGTCCTGGATGGGAAGGAAACAGCCAAATGCATAGTTATTGTTTTGGGAGATGATATTTATTTTCCTTGTAAATCATCTCTCTGTTATGCATTGTATTATGTTTAGTTTACATATTATATTATGATTGGTAAACATTTGAGTGTATTCCCCTTAGTTGGGGCCTGTGCTTGTGTCTGGATGAGACTTTTAGGTGATCTCAAACTAAGTACTTTGGCGGTGTGCTCTTGGAATCTACATCTGTTCTCTATATGAACCAATTCCCCTTTGTCTTACCTTTTCTTTTGTGCTTTAATTGTAATTCTAGAACTTTTTACTATCCCATTTTCTCCCTTTTTACTAGCTCTGATATGACCTTAATGGGTTGCAAGCGCCGTAAAACCCTTAAAAACATTTCTTAAAAACAACGCTGTTAACGGTCAGGTACTCATTTTACACCTGAGTATGGTGAGAGAATGTGAGCAAAGAGCCTTTTCCAAGGACTCAACTATGCGCCGAGCGCGAGGCTCAAACCCAGGACCTTCCGATCCGAAAGCGAGTGTCATACCACTAGATCACAGAGCTGCAAAAACAACAAAGATCTGAAAAAGTGCCGTCCATGGAGATAGAAAGATACCAGGAAAATAGAAGAAAAAATTTCCCAAAATTATTCAGCATGCCTCGACTGATGTTTTTAAAAATAATATTTTCTTGTTGCTTTTTGTCAGGACACTGTTTTTCATACACACTTTTTGCAGTGCCTGCTCCCAACTTGTCACACACATAAAAAAACAAAAAACAAATCGTCATGTAAGTTACAAATAATTCATTTATTCCCCTGTTTAAAATCGAATAAAACAATATAATCATCATCATCATCATTATTATAATCATCATCATAACAAAAATCATACAGTATACAAATAGTTAACAAGTAATTTCCAAAAAAAATCAAAAAAAAAATCATCAAAGTTACTTTACGCTTTCTGATGAATTTATATTCTTGTTCATAAAATAACAACTGTTACCATTCACAACACTCAACATGAACAATATTCATATTAAAATTATGTCAAAAATGTAAAACAAGAACAAAAATAAACATTTTCTTAAAAATATTAAAATAAAATAACGAAAAGAAACTATTTATACATATTATTATATAAAAAATGTCACTGGCTACTCGTGTGCCTTACTATTGATTTTAACATAAGCGTTATAGTTATAGCAATAACACTTTGATAATAACGAGGGGGGGGGGGGGGGGGGGATACCTCAATAATAATAATAATGTTACAGTATTACTCTCGTTTTTTATTTAGACAATATATTATTTCCCTCTACTGTTTTCTACTATTTTGTTCTTTGTAGGTATGCGATTTTTGTTAATAAGTTATAATACAGTCATAATTTTTCATACAAAACCACTTTAGTCGCATCAGTAACTGCGTGCGCTTAAAAATGTCGCCTATTTGGGTTTGTTTTGGTTTTTAAGGGTTTTACGGCGCTTGCCACCCATTTAGGTCATATCAGCCCCAGTAAAAAGAAGAAAATGGAATAGATAAAATATTATAGATTTACAATCAAAGATTTCATGCGCACCGCAGAGGATCGTGATTCGTGGAGACAGCTGACCGACAACGTGCTCAAGAGCACAAGCCACGATGGATGGGGATGATGATGATGATGACAATCATCAAAGCACCCAAGAAATAAGTAAGACGAAGGGAATTGGTTCAGATAGGGAACCGGTGTCGATTCCAAGAGCATGCCATTAATGCCTACTTAGTCTGAGATCATCCGGACACACGCAAAGATCCAAAAAAGAGTAATGCACTCAAATGCTTACATTATACATTCAAAATAACAAATATAATTCATAACAGAGAGATGATTTACAAGGTAAAAATTAAAATATCATCCCAAACTAACTATACATTTGACCGTTTCCCTCCCACTCCCAGCCAGGGTATCCGGCCAGGACAAAACCAAGTAATCTAATTCCAAGACAAAGACAGAAAGGCGGGTGGTTGGATGGGAGCATCACCCTTGAATCATATACTTATGATGTTCGCATGGGTGTACGATCCGATAGTGATGTCGTTTCTTCTTCTCTTTACTAGCCTATCCTGCTTCTTTGGTTTGTGATTGTATTTTTGACAGGGGATATGTTTTTTCCTGTAAATCCTCTGCCTGTTTGTTCTTGGTTATTTATAATTTAGCTTATGATATCTTTAGGTTATGATTTTGATTGACATTTGTACTATTTTTGTTGGATTGCTTGTTTTTTTGTTTCAGCGGTCTCTCATATAACCTCAATTGTGTTGGAAGAGACCTAAAGCAACAAACAAACAAAAAAAAAAGACAGAAAGCATGTTGGAAAACAGATACATGGGGATATAAGACACAGTACTTGCCTCCCTCCCCACTATAGGAGGTCAAGAACCCCACCCAGGTAATGGACATAATTTTATGACGGTTTGAGAATACCCATTTCCATTAACAAGATGAGCCCGTAACAATTAGGGTTTCCAGACTTATAAACAGTTACACATTAATTTTAATTGATTTATATCTTCCTCCACATCAATTAATTTATATTTTAAATCATTCTATCAAATTCATAAACAGTACACGACGCGGTAGATACTGCATTTTTGCTTCTGACCTCCTCAGTTATATTATTGATAAGCATCGTAATCGTATAATAAGAGCAGATGATGGAATGGTGCAAGTACAAGCAAAAATGAAGGCACAAAAGTAGTAATTAAATATAGGGACAAAAGTGAAGAGATATCGTTTTGAGAGCCAAGGTGAGACAACTCAAGCCTGTGCTTAAATTTCCCATTTCTTTAGTGCAGATTGTCAACTTGAAAATTTTAAAATTCGTAATTTTGAAGAGAAAATTAAAAGTCGCTGTTTTTTGGGTTTTTTTTTTTTTTTTTTTTTTTTTTTGTTATTTCTTTTCTGCCTTGGTTTTACAGCGCTTGCAACACATTAAGGTCACATCAGCGCCAGTACAAGGAAGAAAATGGGATAGTAAAAAGTTCTAGAATTACAAATAAAGCATCCAAGAATAAGGTAGATAAAGGGGATAGATGTAGATATGCACACCATCAAAATACTTAGTTTGAGATCACATAAAAGTCTCATCCAGACACAAGCACAGGTCCCCACTAAGAGGAATACACTCAAATGTTTACAAATGAAATATAATATACAAAAACATAAACAGTGCATAACAGTAACAGAGAGATGATTTACAAGGAAAAAAAAAATATCATCTCCCAAAACTCTTTACTATACATTTGACTGTCTCCCTCCCAGCTAGGGTATCCGACCAGGGCCTGGACAAAACCAAGTAATCTCATTCTAAGACAAGACGGAAAGCAAGTTGGAAAACAGATATAGGGGGAAAGAAGACACAGTATGTACCTCCCTGCCCACTATGGGAGGTCATGAACCCCACCCAAGCAGTACAAAGAAAGAAAATTGGATAGTGAAAAGATTCTAGATGTAGAGTTAAAAGGACTCGAGGAAAAAGGTAAGACAAAGGGGAATGGATCAAATAGGAAACAGATGTAGATTCCAAGAGCACACTATCACTGTCAACAGAGTGCTTAGTTTGAGATGTCTTTCCCAAGACACCAGCAAAGGTTCCCCACTAACGAGAATATACTCAAATGCTTACAATTATACACTCAATATAGCAATACATAACAGAGAGATAATAGACAAGGAAACCTATATCAGCTCCCAAAAAAATAACTATGCTTTTGACCGTTTCCCTCCCAGTCAAGCACTACGACCAGGACCAGGGCAAAACCCAATAATCTCATTCCAAGACAAAGACAGAGCAATAAATTGGAAAATAGATAAGAGGGATACAGGGGATAGAAGACCGATAAGTACCGCCCTGCCCACTATGGGAGATACAGGGGGATAGAAGACACGATAAGTACCGCCCTGCCCACTATGGGAGATACAGGGGGATAGAAGACACGATAAGTACCGCCCTGCCCACTATGGGAAGCCAAGAAGTTCAGAAATCGGAGCCGGGGTTTAGTGGTATGCCACTCGCTATCGGATCGGAAGGTCCTGGGTTCGAGCCTCGCGCTCGGCGCATGGGTGAGTCCTTGGAAAAGGCTCTTTACTCACATTCTCTCACCGTACTCAGGTGTAAAATGAGTACCTGGCCGTTAACAGCGTTGTCTTTGTCCGAAAAGTTTTAAAATCGCGTAACAGGCGTCATGTCCCGTCCTACATGTTAAATGTTGCTGTTGACCAAGGACCCATTGTAAAGCGCTTTGAGCACATTTAGTGGATATTGCGCTATATAAAGCTCAATTTAAAAAAAAAAATTACGAATTCTTCGTAATAGTTGACATGCCTGCTAATTTAGTGTAAAGAAAACGATCATAGTCAATTGTCGCCCCTTGTAGCAGCTCTACCACCGGCACCAACCAATCACCCACCGAGACAGGATTTGGAATAATAATAAATCTTAACATAAATAATATTGCAATGATGATGACGATGGCCATGAAAATAACAAAGAATAGTGATAACAATAACAACAACCACCCTAATCGCGATTAAAATAATAACAACAATGACAACATTTTAACAACAACAATAATTCCTCTTACTGTAGGATTTAAAAATAACAAAACAAACAAGCACGCATTTTAAAATTTGGCCAGAAAACTCGTCCTTCAAATTAATATTATCGATTTAAATGAGCCTATATTGGCGCGCACACACACACACACACACACACACACACAAAGGACTTTCAATTCTGGGACTTTGCAAGGTCTTCCTTACGTGAAGTCCCAGGTTTGAGATTTTGTTGTTGTTGCCAAGATGAGGGTCATTATAATCGATCGGTGTTTGAAGGAAGACTATTTTGGTCAAAATTTTAAATACATGTTTGTTTTTCTTTCAAAGTAAAACAGAATAGAAATAATATACGGTAATCATAAAGAAGAAGGTAACAATAATTGTACATACTGTCAATTGGATTCAGTAGTCTGATGTCATGCCGCCCGGCAACGGCGGCCATCTTGGTTCTAAACAAAGAAAATCATTACTTTTTATTCTTCATGCTGCCTAGAACTTTTCATTTGCCTTGTGATCAGAATGTGTAAAAGTCAAAACATGATCAAATTTATGGGGGTTTTTTTCCTCTCGATACGCTTTTATGTTCGCCCGAGAAATATTTCATACGGCGTCCGCCATTGTTCCGATAGTTTAGAGCCAGTGTTAAAGGAAGTGACGTTACGACTGTTGAAGAGTATTAGGGTTACATTGCCTCTGTGAATTTGGAGCATTTTGAATGATCGAAGCTTCGGTGCCGTTCTTGTATACGTTAACCCGCTCCTTATCAGCCATTTTCAGAATTTCCCCCGTAAATTCAAACCCACCCAACACATTAATAGACTTTTATTACTCAAACAAAAAAGTAACAAGTGCTTTCTATACAGAATGTTGTTCAGCAAAATGATGTCTACAAAACAGTGTTGAGTATTTATAGCTGTAATCCAAAGGATTTCTATACATTTTGTGATGTACAAGAGAAATCAGAATGAGAAAATTGTCGGTTGCATCGTAACCAATGTGACGATTTTCATATGGATGGTAAGGAAAGGACTTGAATTTTATCAAAGAAAATAATTGCCACAGAACTAAATAATCTCTTAACGGTCCAAAATTCAAGAGGCAAAGTTAACCCAGTTGACGGTACGTTCCAACGACAGTGGTTGTAATGACAACACCAAGATTTATTTAATGGCATCAAAATGTTATTTATATCCAATAAATGGCAGTATAAAAGGGAATGCGTTTGTAACTGGTCCTGGCCCTTCGGTCAGATTCTGTCCTACGCCGTAAAACATTGATGCTATGCGTGAATAGTACTCACAACATTATTATTATTATCATCAAGATAACATCAGTTTAAAAATTCGATTTAGTGAGATCTGGGCAGACGAGCGGTTAAAAATTTTGCTTTGGACGAAGCATGGAAGTCTGATTGACGTGTGCTGATATATATTTGTGTTAACATCAAGGAGCTGAACCAGTGAGCAAAAACATTCCCGCTATACCAAAATGGCTGGTAGACTTATTGTTGACAGCTACCGTTGTGTGAGACTTTTTGCCATGATAATATTATTATTATTATAAAGTATTAGAAACAAAATTAACTCGTTTCCTTAATTATTGTAACTAGCAGGTATTCCCGCTCTACGAATGGAGACGGGTAGGGCTATGCTACCCGATTCGCGAAACGCATACACACACACACAAACCAGCGTACAGCGCTCATGATATCATTACGCGTTATTATTTAGGGAGAGGGATAACACGAGATATTGAATGTTAAGTTTGTGTAAAGTTACTTTAAAATCAAGGAATGGACATAATATATTATCTTTTAAAATTTGTATAAATTTCGATATATAAAAAGACCAACACAAGGATGAGGCCATGTGCTTAATCTGCCTCACTCTAGAAAAGAAATACAAAAAAAAAATAAAAACCACGTATTTAAAAATTTTGGCCCGAAATCCCGTCCTCCTCCCAATATCGATCCTCATCTTAGCAAAATCTCTCAAACCTGGGACTTCCCGGAAGTCTTCCTTTCTTTAAGTCCCAGGTTTGAGAGTTTTTGCCAAGATGAGTGAGGGTCATTTTAACTCTCTCCTTACCAGCCATTTTCAGGATTTTCCCCAAAACTTCACACCCAACTAACACAGAAATATAATTTTTATCCCACTGACACAATAGCAGTGAAGTTCTTGTCATACATAATTTCTTTAGCAAGACATGCTCTACAACACACTGTTCATTTTCTTTAAATGGCTAGCTCTATTCGTCCTTAAGGTCGAATATCATCAACCGTCGTTGCCGTACGTAAGGACAAATAGTGTTGATTGCACTATTCGTCCTTCACACTAAAGCTGGGCAATATTCCATTTTTGTTTTTACTGAGCTGGATTCGAATCCACGTAATTACATGATATATCGGTATCGTCTTAAATGTTTGACAATAAATTTGGATTAGACAAATGTTGGTTGTATCGCAACGAATGCGACGATTTTCCTATAGTTGGTAAGGAGGGGGGGGGGGGGGGGGGGTTAATCAATCGGTATTTATTGATAGAAGGATGAGTGTTCTGGCCAAAATTCTAAATAATATGTGTTTTGTTGTTTTTCCAGAGTGCGGCAGACAGCATAAAGTAGAGATAGACAACAATTAGTCACAACGGATTTTTATAAAAAAAAAATTTGCTTTAAAAATTGACTTGTATAATATCTTACCCAATCTAATCTGATTACATTTCACTAATCGGATTAGATTTTTTGTGTGTGAAATGTACATATGTACATGTTGACGCCCTGGTATAGTTCGTGTTTTTGTTTCTGTCGGATAAAACATTACACGCTGAACCTATAAGTTTTTATCTCGGATTTATAAATTATATATATATATATATAATAATATTATATTATATATATATATATATATATATATATATATATATATATATATAATATAATTATATTATTGTAAAAAAACAAAAGGCAACTCCTCACAATCTTTACGTATTTTCACAATAGGATTCAATAGTCTGATGTCACGTCCGCCCAGAAACCAGCAGCTTGGTTCTAAACAACAAAGGAAATCGGTTACTTTTTTTATTCTTCATGCTAGCAAGAACTATTTCACATGTCATGTAATCAGTCAAAACATGATCCGATTTATAATGATTTTTTCCTCTGGATACACTTTTATGCTCGTCGGAGGGGAAGTATAAGGGCGTTGATGGAGATAATGGCGTCCGCCATTATTCCGATAGTTTAGAACCAGTTACTATGCGTCATTACGAGGGAAGTGACGTCACGACTTTTGAACCCTATTGTAAAACTATCCGACATTCTCTGAAAGATTACTTCACATATTATTAATGGGTATCGTTAACTCTCTCTCTCTCTCTCTCTCTCTCTCTCTCTCTCTCTCTCTCTCTCTCTCTCTCTCTCTCTCTCTCTCTCTCTCTCTCTCTTTTCATGATTGTTCTAATTCTAGAAATACCACACACAAAAATTGAGATCTTTACACTCAAAAACGACATATAGATACAAGATACATAATTTTGTGCATAAAACAAGCTTTTACATAACATCATTAAGATCCTATGGTTATAAGAAAGATTTTTCTTCTTCATTTTTTTTTTGTGTGATGTACTTACAAAGTACAAAAAAACTTGAAAATGAAAAAAAAAGGTCATTGAATCGTAACACAGAATGTCACGATTTCCCTGTGGTTGGTAAGAAAAGAGTTAATCAATAATTCTTCTATTGTTTATGCGAGGTCATATTATTTCTGGAAATGTTGTTCATGGCATCTCTGATGATACAGTACTCGCTGGATTCTAGCCCGCTGTCAGGGAGAAGCCAAACAAACAAAAAAGCGTGCTAATAGAATTCGAGCGTTCCGAAAACCGATGCTCAAGGGAGATAACATAACGACGATGATATATATATATATATATATGTATATATATATATATATATATATATATATATAATATATATATATGTATATATATATATATATATATATATATATATATATATATATATATATATATATATATATATATATATATATATATATATATATATATATTAATATAAAGATAAAGTTCGGTCACACAGCTCTACCGTGTCGTGTTACATAGCGTGCTGGAATTCGGCGAGTAATGTATGTCTTAGTCCTGTATGTTCACGTTCTTGCCAAGAAGGCATCGTTAATCAATATTTCTATTTCTATAGTTTTTATGTGAGGTCATATTTCTTGAAGTGCTGCTTCATGGCGTCCTGATATTCCTTGTTCACGTTTTGTCCGAGGGAGACAGATCTCTTCTTTTTGCTGCCTCGTCTCTTGAAGACGTTCTTGAAGCTCTTGAAGGGATTGGACTCCGAAGGAGGCGATGAGGCGACAGGAATAACATTGGGATACATGTTTACTTTACTACCATTACTACCATTACTACTACTACCACTACTTGATTCCTGAGAAATGTTTTCTACACTAGGTAAGGAATGGGGACGCTCTTTTAAAATCCCCGTTGGTTTTTGAGAGGAGGAATTGGAGGATCCGCTTCCGTCGTTTTCTGTAACGGTGGGGAGAGATTGCGGGACTGAACGAGATTTGGAAAGTTCGTTGAAACCGTAGGAATTTGTGGAGTGCCTGTTGTGGTTATTGTTGTTATGCATACTATGATTGTGGTGATGGAATCTAGAATCTCCGTTTGGTGTGGACGACGGGGAATAAATGTAGGAATCGGAGTTGTAAATGTTTTCCAGGGAAGTCGACTCCTCTCCGAAGCAACTGTCCGGGCTGTCGTGAACAGACTCGTCGACTTCTCGGAGATCGTCCGGGAAGTCAACGAGACTACCGTATCGAAGTCTTTTGTCATCGCTGTCGCTTCCGATTCGCCTTCTTATGTACAAATTCGGTCGATCATCGTCCAATAAATTCTCCTCACTCCCGAAACAGCGTAGCTTTCCTTCCACGAGAGGCTCCAGCGGTTCGGATTGGTACAATTCCAAACTGCTCTTATGGCGACGGAGTTTGTCTTTCATGACACTGAACCTGACCTTTTGACCCGAGCTCGACCTTTTCTCTTTCGAATCTTTCTCCCCACCCTTTTCACCCTTATTCCCTCTCAGAACGACTTTATTCCCGTGGTCTTGGATGGAATAGTTTCCGTTTTGCATCACGATTTGCGGTTTCGTTGATCGGGAAATCCCGTTATCGGTTGAGCCATATCCGTGAGTTTCTTTGAGAGCTTGGAGAAGGCGATAGTTTCTGGCGGTGAGATCTTCAATGGCGGCTCTCTGACGGCGCACGACGTCTTCCTTCTCGTTTAGAACATCGTTGACATCCTTCTGGTCCTTCTGCATTTGTCCTTCAAGAAACAAAAGGTGTGAGATTATGACGGACATATTGTTTTCTTGGTGGACCTTGAGGGTTTTCAACTCTTGGTCCTTTCTGCGCAGCTTGGTGCGCAACGAGGTGGTCAGGAGATTAGCTTGCACTTGCTGCGCATGCGTGTGCGCTTGTAGTCTGGTCATTGCTTCCTGTTGTTGTTGCAGCTGTTGCTGAAGCTGTTCAATTTCCTGTTTGTGTTTTTCCCGCTCTTCTTCCAGTTCTAACTGTTGCTGGAGCTGTTTTTGGTCTTGGTGTTCTTGTTCTTGTTCTTGTTGCTGCTGTTGTTGTCGCAGCGAATCGTAGTTCATGGCATCTGGTGACGCAGGGAGTGTGGTTATCGTTGATGATGTGGATGGTGAAGTGGTGATCGGTGTCGTCTCTGAAGGTTCTAGGGCGTCTGATACCTGAGGGAATAAATGAGGGAAACAAATTAGTTAACCTTGTACAGAAATTGAATTAATATTATCTCTCTCCTTACCGATGATATTAGCATATTGTCCTAAAATGACAGGACTTACCAAGCAGAAAAATTGATATTTTAGACTCAAACAAGCTCTCTACAAAATAAATAGATGTTCTTGTCAATTAAACAAAGATCATTCTTCAAAGTTTGTGATGTACAAAATATATCTGAATAAGAAAAAGTGTATATTGTGTCGTAACAAATGTGACGGTTTTACTGCAGGTGGTAAAGAGAGAGTTAAAATAAAATTCCATTACTCTAAAATGCATTTATTGTCCTGAAAAAAAAGGAAAACATACAGTATTTATATGTTTCTCATAGAGTATAATGTTCATAAGTACCCCACAATGCAGGAATAGGAATATAAAGATTAAATTGCTCTTATGAGTCTGGGGTACATTTGTACCCCACAGTGCAGGAATAGGAATAGGAATATTGTAAAGTAAGTATTGGTGATAGGTAGTGCGGGGCGGTCCTTCGCAAGCTTAAGGACCACGGTCCTACGGTCCTTGGGAAATGAAGACCGCAAGGACCGGTCTCTAGACCGGTCCGTTCATTCTTGAACCGTTAAAGACCGCTACACGATGAAAACCGTGGCCTACAGGAGTAAAACACACGGAGTAGTCACACTCATTTCAAATTGTAACCTAATTAGAGAAGAGGGGTGATGCCTTCTTTATTTGCTTACCGTACTTCATTGTTACTTCGATAATTTAATAAAATTTGAAATTTATCCCCATTAACGGAGATAATGGCATCGCCCAAGGCGTTGATCGAGTTGTTCGTGGCGTTGATACACACACGCAACTCCTACCCCCCCCCCCCCCCACACACACACACATTAGAGGGCAGCGAGCATTGAAGAGTAAGAGAGAGACGTGAAGTTATAATAAGAGGGGGTGGATGAGGTGATAAGAGGGGTCGATGGTGACTTTTCGCCAGATCTAACAAACTCAGCTACCCATTCATTGCTGAGTAGACAGGGATTCAGAAAAAAATCGACTGCACCCGGGATCGATCTCTGGCCCTTTGCGTATAAAGAGAGTGCTCTATCAACTGAGCTATCGGGGTCCCCAAATATTCTATTGGACCTTTTAAAAATACAGACGTTATAACTGTTTTTTTTGGACGGAAGAAACTAATGAAACTCATATTACTTGATTAGTTAAAACACCAAACGAAATTTTAATATTATTGTATTATTTTAAATGACAACAATGCGATAGAAAGGAGTGGCGACAAGAGATGGACAAAAGAAAACAAAAAATCAGACTTGCAACTTGCTAGGTTCGACACAAACACACACACACACACACACACACACATCTTTAGTAGTCACATACATTTCAAACAATAACCCATAAGAGAAGAGGGGTCATGCCTTCATCATAGATCATTGTCATTGCGATCATTATGGTGTAGTAAATTTTGAAATTTACCCCGTATAATGGAATCGTCCAAGGCGTGCGCCTCCTGTTCCCCCCATCTCACACACGAAAGGCCGGTTTGCGGAGTGGAGGGAGGTGGTCGTCTGCCTCTATGGTCGTCTGTGTCGTTTAGTGTATGGCAAAGGGGGGTGGGTGCGATTAATTAAGTGGGATGGGTGGTGATTGGTGGAAGATAGGCAAAGGACCGAGGCAACGAATCGCTGGGGAAGTAGTATGGCGCGAGACCGTTGAAAGGTGATAAGAAGTGAGGACCGCCGGCGGTCTTCCTCTTTGGGACTGGACAACGGTTCACAGCTAAAAGACCGTGGGACCGGACCTCGGTCCGGTCCTCAGCGCGGCACTAGTGATAGGTCTCTTATGAAATTCGGACCCACGATTTGGAATGATCTCCCTCAATCTGTGAGATTCTCGAGCTCAATAGACATTTTCAAAAAAGCCCTGAAAACATATCTTTTCAGGAAATATTTACTTAATTGAATTTTAAATGTTTTGTATGTGACATTTATATTGATGATGTGTTGATGCCCTGTTATGCTCTTAATTGTTTTGATACTTTGGTTGAATTGTATTTGAATGTTAAAAATTTTTTGAAAAGCCCTTTAAGGTTTCGACGAAAGGCGCTATATAAATATGCTTATTATTATTATTATTATTATTATTATTATTATTATTATTATTATTATTATTATTATTATTATTATTATTATTATTATTATTATTATTATTATTATTATTATTATTATTGAGGGTTTTTTCTTTATATGAGAGTCTGGGGTACATATGTACTCATCCCACAGTGCAGGAATAGGGTTAACCTTGTACTACTTGAACCAACAACAATACCGTCAGATGGGGTGACTTGGCGTTTGTTGATTTTGGAGCATTTTGAGTATTCTCAGGCTTGTTGCAGTTATTTCCCTTGTGGGAGGACTTGCTTTTTTATCAAAAGAAATAACTGTTAGAAGAAATCTACATACAATTAAATTTGTCCACATATTTAGAGGCAAAGTCATCCCGTTGGACAGTGCGTTTGTGATTGTTTTGTTTGTTTATTATTGGTTGTTTTTTTTTGTTTGTTTGTTTGTTTGTTGCTTTAGGTCTCTTCCAACACAATTGAGGTTATATGAGAGACCGCTGAAACAAAAAAACAAGCAATCTAACAAAAATAGTACAAATGTAAATCAAAATCATAACCTAAAGATATCATAAGCTAAATTATAAATAACCAAGAACAAACAGGCAGAAGATTTACAAATTTACAGGAAAAAAAATATCCCCTGTCAAAAATACAATCACAAACCAAAGAAGCAGGATAGGCTAGTAAAGAGAAGAAGAAACGACATCACTATCGGATCATACACCCATGCGAACATCATAGGTATATGATTCAAGGGTGATGCTCCCATCCAACCACCCGCTGATGCTCCCATCCAACCACCCGCTGATGCTCCCATCCAACCACCCGCTGATGCTCCCATCCAACCACCCGCATTATTGGTTGTCGTGTTTACAACGATGGACTCCTTTTTAAAATATATGGATGGGATTGTGATAGGATTTCTGGATAAAGAACTGATCAAGTGTGTATGAAAGGTGCCAGACAAAGCAAGAAAGAAAAATACAGGAATCTACCCAATCACTGCTGGGTGGACAGGGACGGGGGGGGGGGGGGGGGGGGGGGGGGGTCAGAAGAAAAAAATCTCGACTGCACCTGGGACCGATCTTGGTTCCTTTGGGTGTGAAGCGAGTGCTCTATCAACTGAGCTATTGGGACCCCCTCTGGTCACAGTGCTTTAAAAAATTATTTTTTTTAAAATGGACAACTTGATCTTTTGAATGTCGGTTTAACTGGCTTCTACTGCAAGTTATGTTCGCGGAGAAGGCAAAATAATTGAAATGTATTGGCGGCCGTGCGGAATGTGGGGTAAAGCAAGTTTGACAACCCAGCCCCAAACAGGAAGATCAAGGAAATGGGTTATCTGCCCTTGTCACGCTGATTGATAGGCAGGTGGTTGCCCTTGGTTTGGGTTAATATAATATAAATACAAGTAGATACTAATACTACTGCCAAAATCTAAATGAACACAATTTTTAAAACAAAAACTTTGGCCAGAAAACTCATCCTCCAAATATCGACCGATTACAATGACCGTCAACTTGTAGAAAACTCTCAAACCTGGGGACTAGTCTAGAGTTCTCTGGAAATCTCAGGTTTGGGAGTTTTTGACAAGATGAGGGTTATTATTATAATCGATCGATATTTGAAGGACAATTTTTCTGGCCAAAATTTTTAAAAACATATTTTTTATTGTTTTTTTTTTTCTTTTCAGGGTATGGCTGTATGGACATAACATACTAACGAAAGAGTGAAAATGGAGAGTTTTCGTATTGTTCTGTTTTGTTCCCATACGAAGCCTCTCCATTTTCACTCTTTCGTTAGTATTTTACGATCACCGGCTTCAGGCAGCCCCTACCGTTTTCTATAGACATAACATAAACATGATGGATGGATGGATGGATGGATGGATGGATGGATGGATGATGGATGGATGGATGGGTGGATGGATGGGATGGATGGATGGGTGGGTGGGTGGATGGATGGGATGGATGGATGGATGGATGGATGATGGATGGATGGATGGATGATGGATGGATGGATGGATGGATGGATGGATGGATGGGTGGATGGATGGATGGATGAATGGATGGATGGATGGATGGATGATGGATGGATGGATGGATGGATGGGTGGATGGATGGATGGATGGATGGATGGATGGATGGATGGATGGATGGATGGATGGGTGGATGGATGGATGGATGGATGGATGGGTGGATGGATGGATGGATGGAAGAATCGAGAAGAAAAAAACTAGAGCATTTATATAGCGCAATATCCACTAAACATACTCAAAGCGCTTTTCAAGGGGTCCCTGGCCAACAGCAACACTTAACATGTAGGACGGGATATGACGCCTGTTATGCGAAATTACATTTTTTTTTCGGACAGAGACAACGCTGTTAACGGCCAGGTACTCATTTTACACCTGAGTACGGTGAGAGAAAGTGAGTAAAGAGCCTTTTTCAAGGACTCAGCGAGGCTCGAAAAAGGACCTTCCGGTCCGAAAGTGTCATACCACAGAGACCGCATAGCCGCAGATAAGGTAGGAAGGAATTGGTTTGACGGGTTGATTGATTGATAGAGACACCGGGACGGATATGGGATGGGTAGTAAGTGGATAGGTGAATTTAACTGTGATTTAAATTAAATACTATCTTTTAAATATAAATCTACACAAACACAAGTTCGGACTAAAGGCCAGAGGTAGGCCTATGGCCTATCTCAACTTATCAAATTAATATATAAAGTGTTGCTATTGGTTTTTGGTTGCATATTTTTTACATGTTTGTACATTTGCATATATATATATATATATATATATATATATATATATATATATATATATATATATATATATATATGTGTGTG
>NC_088368.1:41267289-41271109 GCF_034508935.2 Berghia stephanieae | reverse complement strand
GAGAGGAGGAATTGGAGGATCCGCTTCCGTCGTTTTCTGTAACGGTGGGGAGAGATTGCGGGACTGAACGAGATTTGGAAAGTTCGTTGAAACCGTAGGAATTTGTGGAGTGCCTGTTGTGGTTATTGTTGTTATGCATACTATGATTGTGGTGATGGAATCTAGAATCTCCGTTTGGTGTGGACGACGGGGAATAAATGTAGGAATCGGAGTTGTAAATGTTTTCCAGGGAAGTCGACTCCTCTCCGAAGCAACTGTCCGGGCTGTCGTGAACAGACTCGTCGACTTCTCGGAGATCGTCCGGGAAGTCAACGAGACTACCGTATCGAAGTCTTTTGTCATCGCTGTCGCTTCCGATTCGCCTTCTTATGTACAAATTCGGTCGATCATCGTCCAATAAATTCTCCTCACTCCCGAAACAGCGTAGCTTTCCTTCCACGAGAGGCTCCAGCGGTTCGGATTGGTACAATTCCAAACTGCTCTTATGGCGACGGAGTTTGTCTTTCATGACACTGAACCTGACCTTTTGACCCGAGCTCGACCTTTTCTCTTTCGAATCTTTCTCCCCACCCTTTTCACCCTTATTCCCTCTCAGAACGACTTTATTCCCGTGGTCTTGGATGGAATAGTTTCCGTTTTGCATCACGATTTGCGGTTTCGTTGATCGGGAAATCCCGTTATCGGTTGAGCCATATCCGTGAGTTTCTTTGAGAGCTTGGAGAAGGCGATAGTTTCTGGCGGTGAGATCTTCAATGGCGGCTCTCTGACGGCGCACGACGTCTTCCTTCTCGTTTAGAACATCGTTGACATCCTTCTGGTCCTTCTGCATTTGTCCTTCAAGAAACAAAAGGTGTGAGATTATGACGGACATATTGTTTTCTTGGTGGACCTTGAGGGTTTTCAACTCTTGGTCCTTTCTGCGCAGCTTGGTGCGCAACGAGGTGGTCAGGAGATTAGCTTGCACTTGCTGCGCATGCGTGTGCGCTTGTAGTCTGGTCATTGCTTCCTGTTGTTGTTGCAGCTGTTGCTGAAGCTGTTCAATTTCCTGTTTGTGTTTTTCCCGCTCTTCTTCCAGTTCTAACTGTTGCTGGAGCTGTTTTTGGTCTTGGTGTTCTTGTTCTTGTTCTTGTTGCTGCTGTTGTTGTCGCAAAAAATCGTAGTTCATGGCATCTGGTGACGCAGGGAGTGTGGTTATCGTTGATGATGTGGATGGTGAAGTGGTGATCGGTGTCGTCTCTGAAGGTTCTAGGGCGTCTGATACCTGTGGGAATAAATGAGGGAAACAAATTAGTTAACCTTGTACAGAAATTAGATTAATATTATCTCTCTCCTTACCGATGGTATTAGAGTATTTTCCTAAAATGACAGGACTTACCAAGCAGAAAAATTGATATTTTAGACTCAAACAAGCTCTCTACAAAATAAATATATGTTCTTGTCAATTAAACAAAGATCATTCTTCAAAGTTTGTGATGTAAAAAATATATCTGAATAAAAAAAGTGTATATTGTGTCGTAACAAATGTGACGGTTTTACTGCAGGTGGTAAAGAGAGGGTTAAAATAAAATTCCATTACTCTAAAATGCATTTATTGTGCTGAAAAAAAAGGAATACATACAGTACTTATATGTTTCTCATAGAGTATAATGTTCATAAGTACCCCACAATGCAGGAATAGGAATATAAAGATTAAATTGCTCTTATGAGTCTGGGGTACATTTGTACCCCACAGTGCAGGAATAGGAATAGGAATATTGTAAAGTAAGTATTGGTGATAGGTCTCTTATGAAATTCGGACCCACGATTTGGAATGATCTCCCTCAATCTGTGAGATTCTCGAGCTCAATAGACATTTTCAAAAAAGCCCTGAAAACATATCTTTTCAGGAAATATTTACTTAATTGAATTTTAAATGTTTTTTATGTGACATTTATATTGATGATGTGTTGATGCCCTTTTATGCTCTTAATTGTTTTGATACTTTGGTTGAATTGTATTTGAATTTTTAAAAATTTTTAAAAAGCCCTTTAAGGTTTCGACGAAAGGCGCTATATAAATATGCTTATTATTATTATTATTATTATTATTATTATTATTATTATTATTATTATTATTATTATTATTATTATTATTATTATTATTATTATTATTATTATTATTATTGTTGAGGTTTTTTTCTTTATATGAGAGTCTGGGTACATGTGTACTCATCCCACAGTGCAGGAATCGGGGTTGTTAAACACAGTGCAGGAATAGGGTTAACCTTGTACTACTTGAACCAACAACGATACCGTCAGATGGGGTGACTTGGCGTTTGTTGATTTTGGAGCATTTTGAGTATTCTCAGGCTTGTTGCAGTTATTTCCCTTGTGGGAGGACTTGCTTTTTTTTATCAAAAGAAATAACTGTTAGAAGAAATCTACATACAATTAAATTTGTCCACATATTTAGAGGCAAAGTCATCCCGTTGGACTGTGCGTTTGTGATTGTTTTGTTTGTTTATTATTGGTTGTTTTTTTTGTTTGTTTGTTTGTTTGTTTGTTGCTTTAGGTCTCTTCCAACACAATTGAGGTTATATGAGAGACCGCTGAAACAAAAAAAAAACAAGCAATCTAACAAAAATAGTACAAATGTAAATCAAAATCATGACCTAAAGATATCATAAGCTAAATTATAAATAACCAAGAACAAACAGGCAGAAGATTTACAGAAAAAAAATATCCCCTGTCAAAAATACAATCACAAACCAAAGAAGCAGGATAGGCTAGTAAAGAGAAGAAGAAACGACATCACTATCGGATCGTACACCCATGCGAACATCATAGGTATACGATTCAAGGGTGATGCTCCCATCCAACCACCCGCATTATTGGTTGTCGTGTTTACAACGATGGACTACTTTTTAAATATATGGATGGGATTGTGATAGGATTTCTGGATAAAGAACTGATCAAGTGTGTATGAAAGGTGCCAGACAAAGCAAGAAAGAAAAATACAAGAATCTACCCAATCACTGCTGGGTGGACAGGGGGGGGGGGGGGGGGGGGGGGGGGGGGGGGGGGTCAGAAGAAAAAAAAATCTCGACTGCACCTGGGACCGATCTTGGTTCCTTTGGGTGTGAAGCGAGTGCTCTATCAACTGAGCTATTGGGACCCCCTCTGGTCACAGTGCTTTAATTTTTAAAAAACATTTTTATGGACAACTTGATCTTTTGAATGTCGGTTTAACTGGCTTCTACTGCAAGTTATGTTCGCGGAGAAGGCAAAATAATTGAAATGTATTGGCGGCCGTGCGGAATGTGGGGTAAAGCAAGTTTGACAACCCAGCCCCAAACAGGAAGATCAAGGAAATGGGTTATCTGCCCTTGTCACGCTGATTGATAGGCAGGTGGTTGCCCTTGGTTTGGGTTAATATAATATAAATACAAGTAGATACTAATACTACTGCCAAAATCTAAATGAACACAATTTTTAAAACAAAAAATTTGGCCAGAAAACTCATCCTCTAAATATCGACCGATTACAATGACCTTCAACTTGTAGAAAACTCTCAAACCTGGGGACTAGTCTAGAGTTCTCTGGAAATCTCAGGTTTGGGAGTTTTTGACAAGATGAGTGTTATTATTATAATCAATCGATATTTGAAGGACAATTTTTCTGGCCAAAATTTTTAAAACTTATTTTTTATTGTTTTTTGTTTTTTTTTCTTTTCAGGGTATGGCTGTATGGACATAACATACTAACGAAAGAGTGAAAATGGAGAGGTTTCGTATTGTTCTGTTTTGTTCCCATACGAAGCCTCTCCATTTTCACTCTTTCGT
>NC_088368.1:41214169-41254169 GCF_034508935.2 Berghia stephanieae | reverse complement strand
GTTTTTAAAAATTTTGGCCAGAAAAATTGTCCTTCAAATATCGATTGATTATAATAATAACCCTCATCTTGTCAAAAACTCCCAAACCTGAGATTTCCAGAGAACTCTAGACTAGTCCCCAGGTTTGAGAATTTTCTACAAGTTGAAGGTCATTGTAATCGGTCGATATTTGGAGGATGAGTTTTCTGGCCAAAATTTTTGTTTTAAAAATTGTGTTCATTTAGATTTTGGCAGTAGTATTAGTATCTACTTGTATTTATATTATATTAACCCAAACCAAGGGCAACCACCTGCCTATCAATCAGCGTGACAAGGGCAGATGACCCATTTCCTTGATCTTCCTGTTTGGGGCTGGGTTGTCAAACTTGCTTTACCCCACATTCCGCACGGCCGCCAATACATTTCAATTATTTTGCCTTCTCCGCGAACATAACTTGCAGTAGAAGCCAGTTAAACCGACTTTCAAAAGATCAAGTTGTACATTTAAAAAAAAAATAATTTTTTAAAGCACTGTGACCCGAGGGGGTCCCAATATCTCAGTTGATAGAGCACTCGCTTCACACCCAAAGGAACGAAGATCGGTCCCAGGTGCAGTCGAGATTTTTTTCTTCTGACCCCCCCCCCCCTCCCTGTCCACCCAGCAGTGATTGGGTAGATTCCTGTATTTTTCTTTCTTGCTTTGTCTGGCACCTTTCATACACACTTGATCAGTTCTTTATCCAGAAATCCTATCACAATCCCATCCATATATTTTAAAAAGGAGTCCATCGTTGTAAACACGACAACCAATAATGCGGGTGGTTGGATGGGAGCATCAGCGGGTGGTTGGATGGGAGCATCAGCGGGTGGTTGGATGGGAGCATCACCCTTGAATCATATACCTATGATGTTCGCATGGGTGTACGATCCGATAGTGATGTCGTTGGATGGGAGCATCACCCTTGAATCATATACCTATGATGTTCGCATGGGTGTACGATCCGATAGTGATGTCGTTTCTTCTTCTCTTTACTAGCCTATCCTGCTTCTTTGGTTTGTGATTGTATTTTTGACAGGGGATATTTTTTTTTCTGTAAATCTTCTGCCTGTTTGTTCTTGGTTATTTATAATTTAGCTTATGATATCTTTAGGTTATGATTTTGATTTACATTTGTACTATTTTTGTTAGATTGCTTGTTTTTTTTGTTTCAGCGGTCTCTCATATAACCTCAATTGTGTTGGAAGAGACCTAAAGCAACAAACAAACAAACAAACAAAAAAAAACAACCAATAATAAACAAACAAAACAATCACAAACGCACAGTCCAACGGGATGACTTTGCCTCTAAATATGTGGACAAATTTAATTGTATGTAGATTTCTTCTAACAGTTATTTCTTTTGATAAAAAAAAGCAAGTCTCCCACAAGGGAAATAACTGCAACAAGCCTGAGAATACTCAAAATGCTCCAAAATCAACAAACGCCAAGTCACCCCATCTGACGGTATCGTTGTTGGTTCAAGTAGTACAAGGTTAACCCTATTCCTGCACTGTGTTTAACAACCCCGATTCCTGCACTGTGGGATGAGTACACATGTACCCCAGACTCTCATATAAAGAAAAAAACCTCAATAATAATAATAATAATAATAATAATAATAATAATAATAATAATAATAATAATAATAATAATATAATAATAATAATAATAATAATAATAAGCATATTTATATAGCGCCTTTCGTCGAAACCTTAAAGGGCTTTTTTAAAATTTTTTAAAATTCAAATACAATTCAACCAAAGTATCAAAACAATTAAGAGCATAAAAGGGCATCAACACATCATCAATATAAATGTCACATAAAAAACATTTAAAATTCAATTAAGTAAATATTTCCTGAAAAGATATGTTTTCAGGGCTTTTTTGAAAATGTCTATTGAGCTCGAGAATCTCACAGATTGAGGGAGATCATTCCAAATCGTGGGTCCGAATTTCATAAGAGACCTATCACCAATACTTACTTTACAATATTCCTATTCCTATTCCTGCACTGTGGGGTACAAATGTACCCCAGACTCATAAGAGCAATTTAATCTTTATATTCCTATTCCTGCATTGTGGGGTACTTATGAACATTATACTCTATGAGAAACATATAAGTACTGTATGTATTCCTTTTTTTCAGCACAATAAATGCATTTTAGAGTAATGGAATTTTATTTTAACCCTCTCTTTACCACCTGCAGTAAAACCGTCACATTTGTTACGACACAATATACACTTTTTCTTATTCAGATATATTTTTTACATCACAAACTTTGAAGAATGATTTTTGTTTAATTGACAAGAACATATATTTATTTTGTAGAGAGCTTGTTTGAGTCTAAAATATCAATTTTTCTGCTTGGTAAGTCCTGTCATTTTAGGAAAATACTCTAATACCATCGGTAAGGAGAGAGATAATATTAATCTAATTTCTGTACAAGGTTAACTAATTTGTTTCACTCATTTATTCCCTCAGGTGTCAGACGCCCTAGAACCTTCAGAGACGACACCGATCACCACTTCACCATCCACATCATCAACGATAACCACACTCCTTGCGTCACCAGATGCCATGAACTACGATTCGCTGCGACAACAACAGCAGCAACAAGAACAAGAACAAGAACACCAAGACCAAAAACAGCTCCAGCAACAGTCAGAACTGGAAGAAGAGCGGGAAAAACACAAACAGGAAATTGAACAACTTCAGCAACAGCTGCAACAACAACAGGAAGCAATGACCAGACTACAAGCGCACACGCATGCGCAGCAAGTGCAAGCTAATCTCCTGACCACCTCGTTGCGCACCAAGCTGCGCAGAAAGGACCAAGAGTTGAAAACCCTCAAGGTCCACCAAGAAAACAATATGTCCGTCATAATCTCACACCTTTTGTTTCTTGAAAGACAAATGCAGAAGGACCAGAAGGATGTCAACGATGTTCTAAACGAGAAGGAAGACGTCGTGCGCCGTCAGAGAGCCGCCATTGAAGATCTCACCGCCAGAAACTATCGCCTTCTCCAAGCTCTCAAAGAAAATCACGGATATGGCTCAACCGATAACGGGATTTCCCGATCAACGAAACCGCAAATCGTGATGCAAAACGGAAACTATTCCATCCAAGACCACGGGAATAAAGTCGTTCTGAGAGGGAATAAGGGTGAAAAGGGTGGGGAGAAAGATTCGAAAGAGAAAAGGTCGAGCTCGGGTCAAAAGGTCAGGTTCAGTGTCATGAAAGACAAACTCCGTCGCCATAAGAGCAGTTTGGAATTGTACCAATCCGAACCTCTGGAGCCTCTCGTGGAAGGAAAGCTACGCTGTTTCGGGAGTGAGGAGAATTTATTGGACGAGGATCGACCGAATTTGTACATAAGAAGGCGAATCGGAAGCGACAGCGATGACAAAAGACTTCGATACGGTAGTCTCGTTGACTTCCCGGACGATCTCCGAGAAGTCGACGAGTCTGTTCACGACAGCCCGGACAGTTGCTTCGGAGAGGAGTCGACTTCCCTGGAAAACATTTACAACTCCGATTCCTACATTTATTCCCCGTCGTCCACACCAAACGGAGATTCTAGATTCCATCACCACAATCATAGTATGCATAACAACAATAACCACAACAGACACTCCACAAATTCCTACGGTTTCAACGAACTTTCCAAATCTCGTTCAGTCCCGCAATCTCTCCCCACCGTTACAGAAAACGACGGAAGCGGATCCTCCAATTCCTCCTCTCAAAAACTGACGGGGATTTTAAAAGAGCGTCCCCATTCCTTACCTAGTGTAGAAAACATTTCTCAGGAATCAAGTAGTGGTAGTAGTAGTAATGGTAGTAAAGTAAACATGTATCCCAATGTTATTCCTGTCGCCTCATCGCCTCCTTCGGAGTCCAATCCCTTCAAGAGCTTCAAGAACGTCTTCAAGAGACGAGGCAGCAAAAAGAAGAGATCTGTCTCCCTCGGACAAAACGTGAACAAGGAATATCAGGACGCCATGAAGCAGCACTTCAAGAAATATGACCTCACATAAAAACTATAGAAATAGAAATGTTGATTAACGATGCCTTCTTGGCAAGAACGTGAACATACAGGACTACGACATACATTACTCGCCGAATTCCAGCACGCTATGTAACACGACACGGTAGAGCTGTGTGACCGAACTTTATCTTTATATATATATATATATATATATATATATATATATATATATATATATATATATATATATATATCATCGTCGTTATGTTATCTCCCTTGAGCATCGGTTTTCGGAACGCTCGAATTCTACTAGCACGCTTTTTTGTTTGTTTGGCTTCTCCCTGACAGCGGGCTAGAATCCAGCGAGTACTGTATCATCAGAGATGCCATGAACAACATTTCCAGAAATAATATGGCCTCGCATAAACAATAGAAGAATTATTGATTAACTCTTTTCTTACCAACCACAGGGAAATCGTGACTTTCTGTTCTGTGTTACGATTCAATGACCTTTTTTTTTCATTTTCAAGTTTGTTTGTACTTTGTCAGTAGGGTAAGGTGGGGGAATTACACACCCGGGGTAATTACACACCCACATCCATTACATATCTAGTTCTTCGCAGAAAGAATGCAAAAAGACCCAATCGACTGTTCAAAGTTTTAAATGCTTTTTATTTCTATTTCCTGGTTGAACACAAAAAGCACCAACTTTTGTTACTGTTAAATTCTGACAATTTTTCAAGTTTTTACAAGCCCATTGAAGGTAAGTGCAACATTCATTATTTTCAAATATGGCGAAATGTTGTTAACTTTTCTTCAACTTTGAAACTCAAGCTAGAAATGTTTAATCATTCATCGGATATGTAAACATTTCTCCCAAACCTGTTCTTGATGCCTTAAGTAAGTTGCTGTGCCTATTTTAGATTTATAAATGTCAGGGAAATTCCACATTCTACAGGTTTCGAATTTCTAATGCCTTTTTTGTGTGAAAATATTTAATCAACATCCTATGTCAATGGTTTTATTTTACAAAGAGAGGCCCCAGCTAAATTTCACACCCTCCGGGTTTCGAATTTCTAGTGACTTTTTTGTGTGAAAATGCTTAATCAAAATCCTACGTCAATGGTTTTATTTTACAAATAAAGACCCCGCTATCATTTCAAGTAAATAGTTATAAAGCGGGTGTGGAATTACCCCGACATAGTTTTTCTTAGAAAATCGCTTAATCCAAAAGTCTTGGATGTGTGTAGCCTATTAATCCTGTTTAAATAATAAGCCTTATTGTGAACCCAGATGATGTTACTTATGAATGCCCATACTTTAGAGCTGGATTTAGAAGCGATTTCTGTTCATGTTTTTCTCTTTTTTCTATAGAGATTGGCTAATCGTGTTGATTGAATACAAGAAAAGACGGTGTCGTATGACAATGCAGATATGGTGAAAGGATCGATCTCATTAAATCTGGAGGGATGGGCTGCAAATGTGCTGCCGGATTATACAATCTAAACTGAGGAACATCCGTGACCATGTCAAGAAACGATAAAGTAAAATAGGAGAAGATACTTACGCCTTACTTAAATCGCGAGACTGCACCCGGGATCGATCTCCGTCCCTTTGATTGTGAATCGAGTGCTCTACCAACTGAGCAATCGGGACTCCCGCCTAGGCCTATTGGTGTCATGTCATAATCTACAAAGATTGTTGTTGTGTTCATTTCAGACGTTAATTATTGTTCCTGATTGTTTCATTCTCGTTTTTGTATGCTTGTCATGATGAATGTGGAATTACCCAAAATGTTGAATAAGCGAATAAAGAGAAAAATTGGAATTTATGAATTGGCGTTTATTTTTAAACGTGTTATTTGTACAGAATCAAAGTGTGAATGGCTGTTGGATATTTGTATTCTGTTTGTGTGTTCACCTCATCAATAGAAACTTTATGACAATAAACTGAAAAAGTTGGGTGTGGAATTCCCCCACCTTGCCCTACATCACACACAAAAAAAAAATGAAGAAGAAAAATCTTTGTTATAACCATAGGATCGTAATGATGTTATGTAAAAGCTTGTTTTATGCACAAAATTGTGTATCTTGTATCTATATGTCGTTTTTGAGTGTAAAGATCTCAATTTTTGTGTGTGGTATTTCTAGAATTAGAACAATCCTGAAAAGAGGAGAGAGAGAGAGAGAGAGAGAGAGAGAGAGAGAGAGAGAGAGAGAGAAGAGAGAGAGAGAGAGAGAGTTAACGATACCCATTAATAATATGTGAAGTAATCTTTCAGAGAATGTCGGATAGTTTTACAATAGGGTTCAAAAGTCGTGACGTCACTTCCCTCGTAATGACGCATAGTAACTGGTTCTAAACTATCGGAATAATGGCGGACGCCATTATCTCCATCAACGCCCTTATACTTCCCCTCCGACGAGCATAAAAGTGTATCCAGAGGAGAAAATCATTATAAATCGGATCATGTTTTGACTGATTACATGACATGTGAAATAGTTCTTGCTAGCATGAAGAATAAAAAAAAGTAACCGATTTCCTTTGTTGTTTAGAACCAAGCTGCTGGTTGCTGGGCGGACGTGACATCAGACTATTGAATCCTATTGTGAAAATACGTAAAGATTGTGAGGAGTTGCCTTTTGTTTTTTTACAATAATGATGAATTATATTTATATATATATATATATATATATATATATATATATATATATATATATATATATATATATATATATATAATTCCGAGATAAAACTTAGGTCGTGTAATGTTTTATCCGACAGAAACAAAAACACGAACTATACCAGGGCGTCAACATGTTCATATGTACATTTCACACAAAAAAATCTAATCCGATTAGTGAAATGTAATCAGATTAGATTGGGTAAGATATTATACAAGTCAATTTTTAAAGCAAAATTTTTTATAAAAATCCGTTGTGACTAATTGTTGTCTATCTCTACTTTATGCTGTCTGCCGCACTCTGGAAAAACAACAAAACACATATTATTTAGAATTTTGGCCAGAACACTCATCCTTCTATCAATAAATACCGATTGATTAACCCCCCCCCCCCCCTCCTTACCAACTATAGGAAAATCGTCGCATTCGTTGCGATACAACCAACATTTGTCTAATTCAAATTTATTGTCAAACATTTAAGACGATACGAATATATCATGTAATTACGTGGATTCGAATCCAGCTCAGTAAAAACAAAAATGGAATATTGCCCAGCTTTAGTGTGAAGGACGAATAGTGCAATCAACACTATTTGTCCTTACGTACGGCAACGACGGTTGATGATATTCGACCTTAAGGACGAATAGAGCTAGCCATTTAAAGAAAATGAACAGTGTGTTGTAGAGCATGTCTTGCTATAGAAATTATGTATGACAAGAACTTCACTGCTATTGTGTCAGTGGGATAAAAATTATATTTCTGTGTTAGTTGGGTGTGAAGTTTTGGGGAAAATCCTGAAAATGGCTGGTAAGGAGAGAGTTAAAATGACCCTCACTCATCTTGGCAAAAACTCTCAAACCTGGGACTTAAAGAAAGGAAGACTTCCGGGAAGTCCCAGGTTTGAGAGATTTTGCTAAGATGAGGATCGATATTTGGAGGAGGACGGGATTTCTGGCCAAAATTTTTAAATACGTGGTTTTTGTGTTTTTTTTTTTTTTTTTTTTTTTTGTATTTCTTTTCTAGAGTGCGGCAGATTAAGCACATGGCCTCATCCTTGTGTTGGTCTTTTTATATATCGAAATTTATACAAATTTTAAAAGATAATATATTATGTCCATTCCTTGATTTTAAAGTAACTTTACACAAACTTAACATTCAATATCTCGTGTTATCCCTCTCCCTAAATAATAACGCGTAATGATATCATGAGCGCTGTACGCTGGTTTGTGTGTGAGTGTGTGTATGCGTTTCGCGAATCGGGTAGCATAGCCCTACCCGTCTCCATTCGTAGAGCGGGAATATCTGCTAGTTACAATAATTAAGGAAAAAAGTTAATTTTGTTTCTAATACTTTATAATAATAATATTATCATGGCAAAAAGTCTCACACAACGGTAGCTGTCAACAATAAGTCTACCAGCCATTTTGGTATAGCGGGAATGTTTTTGCACACTGGTTCAGCTCCTTGATGTTAACACAAATATATATCAGCACACGTCAGTCAGACTTCCATGCTTCGTCCAAAGCAAATTTTTTAACCGCTCGTCTGCCCAGATCTCACTAAATCGATTTTTTAAACTGATGTTATCTTGATGATAATAATAATAATGTTGTGAGTACTATTCACGCATAGCATCAATGTTTTACGGCGTAGGACAGAATCTGACCGAGGGCCAGGACCAGTTACAAACGCATTCCCTTTTATACTGCCATTTTATTGGATATAAATAACATTTTGATGCCATTAAATAAATCTTGGTGTTGTCATTACAACCACTGTCGTTGGAACGTACCGTCAACTGGGTTAACTTTGCCTAAAGGGGAAACTTTGCCTCTTGAATTTTGGACCGTTAAGAGATTATTTAGTTCTGTGGCAATTATTTTCTTTGATAAAATTCAAGTCCTTTCCTTACCATCCATATATGAAAATCGTCACATTGGTTACGATGCAAACGACAATTTTCTCATTCTGATTTCTCTTGTACATCACAAAATGTATAGAAATCCTTTGGATTACAGCTATAAATACTCAACACTGTTTTGTAGACATCATTTTGCTGAACAACATTCTGTATAGAAAGCACTTGTTACTTTTTTGTTTGAGTAATAAAAGTCTATTAATGTGTTGGGTGGGTTTGAATTTACGGGGGAAATTCTGAAAATGGCTGATAAGGAGCGGGTTAACGTATACAATAACTGCACCGAAGCTTCGATCATTCAAAATGCTCCAAATTCACAGAGGCAATGTAACCCTAATACTCTTCAACAGTCGTAACGTCACTTCCTTTAACACTGGCTCTAAACTATCGGAACAATGGCGGACGCCGTATGAAATATTTCTCGGGCGAACATAAAAGCGTATCGAGAGGAAAAAAAAAACCCCATAAATTTGATCATGTTTTGACTTTTACACATTCTGATCACAAGGCAAATGAAAAGTTCTTGGCAGCATGAAGAATAAAAAGTAATGATTTTCTTTGTTTAGAACCAAGATGGCCGCCGTTGCCGGGCGGCATGACATCAGACTACTGAATCCAATTGACAGTATGTACAATTATTGTTACCGTCTTCGTTATGATTATATTATTTCTATTGTTTTACTTTGAAAGAAAAACAAACACGTATTTAAAATTTTGGCCAAAATAGTCTTCCTTCAAACACCGATCGATTATAATGACCCTCATCTTGGCAACAACAAAATCTCAAACCTGGGACTTCACGTAAGGAAGACCTTGCAAAGTCCTTTTTTTTTTGTGTGTGCCAATATAGGCTCATTTAAATCGATAATATTAATTTGAAGGACGAGTTTTCTGGCCAAATTTTAAAATGCGTGCTTGTTTGTTTTGTTATTTTTAAATCCTACAGTAAGAGGAATTATTGTTGTTGTTAAAATGTTGTCATTATTATTTTAATCGCGATTAGGGTGGTTGTTGTTATTGTTATCACTATTCTTTGTTATTTTCATGGCCATCGTCATCATCATTGCAATATTATTTATGTTAAGATTTATTATTATTCCAAATCTTGTCTCGGTGGGTGATTGGTTAGTGCCGGTGGTAGAGCTGCTACAAGGGGCGACAATTGACTATGATCGTTTTCTTTACACTAAATTAGCAGGCATGTCAACTATTACGAAGAATTCGTAATTTTTTTTTTTTAAATTGAGCTTTATATAGCGCAATATCCACTAAATGTAGGACGGGACATGACGCCTGTTACGCGATTTTAAAACTTTTCGGACAAAGACAACGCTGTTAACGGCCAGGTACTCATTTTACACCTGAGTACGGTGAGAGAATGTGAGTAAAGAGCCTTTTCCAAGGACTCACCCATGCGCCGAGCGCGAGGCTCGAACCCAGGACCTTCCGATCCGAAAGCGAGTGGCATACCACTAAACCCCGGCTCCGATTTATGAACTTCTTGGCTTCCCATAGTGGGCAGGGCGGTACTTATCGTGTCTTCTATCCCCCTGTATCTCCCATAGTGGGCAGGGCGGTACTTATCGTGTCTTCTATCCCCCTGTATCTCCCATAGTGGGCAGGGCGGTACTTATCGGGTCTTCTATCCCCCTGTATCTATTTTCCAATTTATTGCTCTTTGTCTTGGAATGAGATTATTGGGTTTTGCCCTGGTCCTGGTCGTAGTGCTTGACTGGGAGGGAAACGGTCAAAAGCATAGTTATTTTTTTGGGAGCTGATATAGTTTTCCTTGTCTGTTATCTCTCTGTTATGTATTGCCATATTGAGTGTATAATTGAAAGCATTTGAGTATATTCCTCTTAGTGGGGAACCTTTCCTGGTGTCTGGGAAAGAAATCTCAAACTCTGGGTGGGGATCCTGTCCTCCCATAGTGGGCAGGGAGGTACATGTGTCTTCTATCCCCCCCATACCCGTTTCCCAATTGTTTCCTGTCATTGTCTTGGAATCGGATTACTTAGTTTTGTCCTGATCCTTGGCTGGGAGGGAAACAGTCGAATGTATAGTTATAGTTTTGGGAGATATACATTGTATTATGTTTAGTTTACATATCATATTATATGATTTGTAAACATTTGAGTGTATTCCTCGTAGTTGGGACCTGTGCTTGTGTCTGGATGAGACTTTTAGGAGATCTCAAACTGAGTACATTGGTGGTATGCTCTTGGAATCTACATCTGATCCCTATTTGTTCTCAGTTCCCCTATGTCTTACAACTCTTTACTGTCCCATTTTCTTCCTTTTTACTGGCGCTGATATAACCTAAATGTGTTGCAAGCGCCGTAAAACCCTTAAAATCAAAAATCTCAAACTCAGCACTCTGTTGACTGTGATAGTGTGCTCTTTGAATCTACATCTGTTTCCTATTTGATCCATTCCCCTTTGTCTTACTTTTTCCTCGAGTCCTTTTAACTCTACATCTAGAATCTTTTCACTATCCAATTTTCTTTGTACTGCCTGGGTGGGGTTCCTGACCTCCCATAGTGGGCAGGGAGGTACATACTGTGTCTTCTATCCCCCTATATCTGTTTTCCAACTTGCTTTCCGTCTTGCCTTAGAATGAGATTACTTGGTTTTGTCCAGGCCCTGGTCGGATACCCTAGCTGGGAGGGAGACAGTCAAATGTATAGTTAAGAGTTTTGGGAGATGATATTTTTTTTCCTTGTAAATCGTCTCTCTGTTACTGTTATGCACTGTTTATGTTTTTTGTATATTATATATCATTTGTAAACATTTGAGTGTTTCATCTTAGTGGGGAACTGTGCTTGTGTCTGGATGAGACTTTTAGGTGATCTCAAACCAAGTATTTTGATGGTGTGCATATCTACATCTATCCCTATCTACCTTATTCTTGGATGCTTTATTTGTAATTCTAGAACTTTTTACTATCTCATTTTCTTCCTTGTACTGGCGCTGATATGACCTTAATGTCTTGCAAGCGCCGTAAAACCAAGGAAAAAAAAAAAAAAAAAAAATAACAAAAAAAAAAAAAAACAAAAAAAACCCCAAAAAACAGCGACTTAAAAATTACGAATTTTAAAATTTTCAAGTTGACAATCTGCACGAAAGAAATGGGAAATTTAAGCACGGGCTTGAGTTGTCTCACCTTGGCTCTCAAAACGATATCTCTTCACTTTTGTCCCTATATTTAATTACTACTTTTGTGCCTTCATTTTTGCTTGTACCATTCCATCATCTGCTCTTATTATACGATTACGATGCTTATCAATAATATAACTGAGGAGGTCAGAAGCAAAAATGCAGTATCTACCACGTCGTGTATTGTTTATGAATTTGATAGAATGATTTAAAATATAAATTAATTGATGTGGAGGAAGATATAAATCAATTAAAATTAATGTGTAACTGTTTATAAGTCTGGAAACCCTAATTGTTACGGGCTCATCTTGGGTATCCTCAAACCGTCATAGAATTATGTCCATTACCTGGGTGGGGTTCTTGACCTCCTATAGTGGAGAGGGAGGCAAGTACTGTGTCTTCTATCCCCATGTATCTGTTTTCCAACATGCTTTCCGTCTTTGTCTTGGAATTAGATTACTTGGTTTTGTCCTGGCTGGGAGTGGGAGGGAAACGGTCAAATGTATAGTTAGTTTGGGATATTTTAATTTTTACCTTGTAAATCATCTCTCTGTTATGAATTATATTTGTTATTTTGAATGTATAATATAAGCATTTGAGTGCATTACTCTTTTTTGGATCTTTGCGTGTGTCCGGATGATCTCAGACTAAGTACATTAATGGCATGCATGCTCTTGGAATCTACACCGGTTCCCTATCTGAACCAATTCCCCTTCGTCTTACTTATTTCTTGGGTGCTTTGATGATTGTCATCATCATCATCACCCCCATCCATCGTGGCTTGTGCTCTTGAGCACGTTGCCGGTCAGCTGTCTCCACGAATCACGATCCTCTGCGGTGCGCATGAAATCTTTGATTGTAAATCTATTCCATTTTCTTCTTTTGACTGGGGCTGATATGACCTAAATGGGTGGCAAGCGCCGTAAAACCCTTAAAAACCAAAACAAACCCAAATAGGCGACATTTTTAAGCGCACGCAGTTACTGATGCGACTAAAGTTGTTTT
Organism: Berghia stephanieae; assembly: GCF_034508935.2. Classification (NCBI taxonomy): domain Eukaryota; kingdom Metazoa; phylum Mollusca; class Gastropoda; order Nudibranchia; family Aeolidiidae; genus Berghia; species Berghia stephanieae. The sequence goes on along the minus strand of NC_088368.1, from coordinate 41,241,401 downwards.
GTATGAAAAATTATGACTATATTATAACTTATTAACAAAAATCGCATACCTACAAAGAACAAAATAGTAGAAAACAGTAGAGGGAAATAATATATTGTCTAAATAAAAAACGAGAGTAATACTGTAACATTATTATTATTATTGCGGTATCACCCCCCCCCCCCCCCCACCCTCGTTATTATCAAAGTGTTATTGCTATAACGCTTATGTTAAAATCAATAGTAAGGCACACCGAGTAGCCAGTGACATTTTTTATATAATAATATGTATAAATAGTTTCTTTTCGTTATTTTATTTTAATATTTTTAAGAAAATGTTTATTTTTGTTCTTGTTTTACATTTTTGACATAATTTTAATATGAATATTGTTCATGTTGAGTGTTGTGAATGGTAACAGTTGTTATTTTATGAACAAGAATATAAATTCATCAGAAAGCGTATAGTAACTTTGATGATTTTTTTATTTTTTTTTTGGAAATTAGTTGTAAACTATTTATATATTGTTATGATTTTTGTTATGATGATGATTATAATAATGATGATGATTATATTGTTTTATTCGATTTTAAACAGGGGAATAAATGAATTATTTGTAACTTACATGACGATTTGATTTTTGTTTTTTTATGTGTGTGACACGTTGGGAGCAGGCACTGAAAAAAGTGTGTATGAAAAAAACAGTGTCCTGACAAAAAGCAACAAGAAAATATTTTTAAAAACATCAGTCGAGGCATTCTGAAGACTTTTGGGAATTTTTTTCTTCTATTTTCCTGGTATCTTTCTATCTCCATTGTACGGCACTTTTTCAGATCTTTGTTGTTTTTGCGGCTCTGTGGTCTTGTGGTATGACACTCGCTTTCGGATCGGAAGGTCCTGGGTTTGAGCCTCGCGCTCGGCGCATAGTTGAGTCCTGGGAAAAGGCTCTTTGCTCACATTCTCTCACCATACTCAGGTGTAAAATGAGTACCTGGCCGTTAACAGCGTTGTCTTTGTCCGAAAAATTGTAATATCGCCTAACAGGCGTCATGTCCCGTCCTACATGTCAAATGTTGCTGTTGACCAGGGACCCCTTGTAAAGCGCTTTGAGCACGTTTAGTGGATATTGCCCTATATAAAGCTCAATTTTTTGTTGTCGTTTTGTTGTTGTTTTTAAGGGTTTTACGGCGCTTGCGGCACATTTAGGTCATATCAGCGCCAGTAAAATGAAGAAAATGGAATAGGTAGTCCAAATATTATAGATTTACAGTCGAAGGACCCACGAAAAAGTAAGACCAATGGGAATTGGTTCAAATAAGGAACAGATGTAGATTCCAAAACTATAACTATACATTCAACTATTTCTCTCCAAGCCAAGGACTCCGGCCAGGGCCAGGACAAAACTAAGTAATCTCATTCCAAGACAAAGAGAGAAATCAATTGGAAAACAGACACAGGGGGATAGAAGACAGAACAGCTACCTCCCTGCCCACTATGAGAGGTCAGGAACCACACCCAGTCATATCTTTATGTAAAGTACTGAACAAGTGTGTATGAAAGGTGCCATTACTGGTGTTTGTTTTTATGTTTTTAAGGGTTTTACGGCGCTTGCAACACATTAAGGTCATATCAGCGCCAGTAAAAAGGAAGAAAATGGGATAGTAAAAAGTTCTAGAATTACAATTAAAGCATCCAAGAAAAGGGAAGACAAAGGGGAATTGGTTCAAATAAGAAACAGATGTAGATTCCAAAAGCACACTATCAAAGTATTTAGTTTGAGATCATTGAAAGTCTCATCCAGACACAAGCACTGGTCCCCGATAAGAGAAACATACTCAAATGTTTTATGTTTTTTTGTTTTTAAGGGTTTTACGGCGCTTGCAACACATTTAGGTTATTCAGCGCCAGTAAAAAGAAAGAAAATGGGAAAGTAAAAAGTTTTTTTTTTTTTTTGTTTTTTTTAAGGGTTTTACGGCGCTTGCAACACATTAAGGTCATGTCAGCGCCAGTAAAAAGGAAGAAAATGGGATAGTAAAAAGTTCTAGAATTACAATAAAGCATCCAAGAAAAGGTAAGACACAGGGGAATTTGTTCAAATAGGGAACAGATGTAGATTCCAAGAGCACACTATCAAAGTACTTAGTTTGAGATCACCTAAAAGTCTCATCCAGACACAAGCACAGGTCCCCACTAAGAGGAACACCCCCAAATGTTTTACAAATCATATATCATATAAAGAAAGCCTAATACAGTGCATAACAGAGAGATGATTTACAATGAAAAAAATATCATCTCCCAAAACTCTCTATACATTCGACTGTTTCCCTCTCAGCCAGGGCCATCTGGTCAGGACCAGGACAAAACCAAGTAATCTCATTCCAAGACAAAGACAGAAAACATGTTGGAAAACAGATATAAGGGGATAGAAGACACAGTATGTACCCCCCTGCCCACTATGGGAGGTCAGGATCCCCACCCAGTAGATAAAAGTTCTAGAATTACAATTAAAAAGCACCCAAGAGAAAGTAAGACAAAGGGGAACTGGGAACAAATAGGGATCAGATGTAGATTCCAAGAGCATATCACCAAAGTACTTAGTTTGAGATCACCTATATGTCTCATCCGGAGACAAGAACAAAATCCAACAAAGAGGAACACACTCAAATGCTTACATTATACATTAAAAAATAACAAATATAGTAATAATACATAACAGAGAGATGATTTACAAGGAAAAAAATATCATCTCCCAAAACAATAACTATGGATTTGACTGTTTCCCTCCCAGCCAGGACTCCGGCCAGAGCCAGGACAAAACCAAGTAATCTCATTCCGACACAAAGACGGAAAGCATGTTGGATAACAGATATAAGGGGATAGAAGACACAGTACGTACCTCCCTGCCCGCTGTGGGAGGTCAGGAACCCCACCCAGACTGTGGGAGGTCATGAACCATCAAACAGGATTTCTGATGTCAACAGACATCACCCACGTTGTCCAAGTGAGCAAATTGGGGGTTAATAATCTTGCTTGAGGAAAAAAAAAAGAAAGTGCCTAAAGCAGGGTTCGAACCCGGGACATACCGGGTCACAATGCAATGCCTTAGCCAGTCTGCCACTTCGCCTCCCGCGAATTTTTAGATTAGTTTTAGTTTTAGATCACATAAAAGTCTCATCCTGACACAAACACGGGATCCCACCACTAAGAGGATCACACTCGAATGTTTACATTAGACATTCAAAACAACAAATAGAGAGATGATTTACAAGGAACAAAAAAGTCATCCCCCAAAACTTATACACGTGACTGACTGCTTCCCTCTTGGCCATAGACCCCGACAAGGGAAAGGACAATATCGAGTATGCTTGTTTTGTTTTTGTTTTTAAGGGTTTTACGGCGCTTCCAACGCATGTTGGAAAACAGATATAAGGCGATAGAAGACACAGTATGTACCTCCCTATGTTTTTGTTTTTAAGGGGTTTACGGCACTTGCAACACATTAAGGTCATATCAGCACCAGTAAAAAGGAAGAAAATGGGTTAGTAAAAAGTTCTAGAATTACAATTAAAGCACCCAAGAAAAGGTAAGACAAAGGGGAATTCGTTCAAATAAGATACAGGTGTAGATTCCCAGAGTACACTATCAAAGTACTTAGTTTGAGATTACTAAAAGTTTCATCCAGACACAAGCATAGATCCCCACTACGAGGAATACACTCAAATGATTTACAAATATAACATAAAGAAAACATAATACAATGCATAACAGAGAGATGATTTACAAGGAAAAAAATATCATCTCCCAAAACTATACATTTGACTGTTTCCCTCTCAGCTAGAGTATCTGGCCAGGGCCAGGACAAAACCAAGTAATCTCATTCCAAGACAAAGACAGTGAGTTGGAAGACAGATATAAGGGGATAGAAGACGCAGTAAGTGCCTCCCTGCCCACTATGGGAGGCCAGGAACCCCACCCAGTAAAAAGGAAGAAATGGGATAGTAAAAAGTTATAGAATTATAATTAAAGTACCCAAGAAAAGGTGAGACAAAGGGGAATTGGTTCAAATAGGAAACAGATGTACATTCCTAGACCACACCATCAGAGTACTTAGTTTGAGATCACCTAAATGTCTCATCCAGACACAAACGCATGTCACAACTAAGAGGAATACACTAAAATGTTAACAAATCATATATAATATGTAAATAAAACATACAGTATACATAACAGAGAGATGATTTACAAGGAAAAAAATATCATCTCCCAAAACATTGGTTATACATTCGACTGTTTCCCTCTCAGCCAAGGACTCCGACCAAGGTCAGGACAATGTTTTGTTTGTTTTTAAGGGTTTTACGGCGCTTGCAACATATTAAGGTCATATCAGCGCCAGTAAAAAGGAAGAAAATGGAATAGTAAAAAGTTCTAGAATTACAATTAAAGCACCCAAGAAAAAGTAAGACATAGGGGAACTGGGAACAAATAGGGATCAGATGTAGATTCCAAGAGCATACCACCAATGTACTTAGTTTGAGATCACCTATAAGTCTCACCCGGACACAAGCACAAAATCCAACAGAGAGGAATACACTCAAATGCTTACATTATACACTAAAAATAACAATAATACATAACAGAGAGATGATTTACATGGAAAAAAATACCATCTCCCAAAACAATAATATAACTAGGTTATGCATTTGACTGTTTCCCTCCCAGCCAAAGACTCCGCCCAGGGTTGGGACAAAACCAAGCAATCCCATACCAAGACAAAGACAGAAAGCATGTTGGAAAACAGTTATAAGGGGATATTGTTTTGTTTTTAAGGGTTTTACGGCGCTTGCAACACATTAAGGTCATATCAGCGCCAGTAAAAAGGAAGAAAATGGGATAGTAAAAAGTTCTAGAATTACAATTAAAGCACAAAAGAAAAGGTAAGACAAAGGGGAATTGGTTCAAATAGGGAACAGGTGTAGATTCCATGAGCACACCGTCAAAGTACTTAGTTTGAGATCACCTAAAAATCTCATCCAGACACAAGTACAGGTCCCCACTAAGAGGAATACACTCAAATGTTAACAAATCAAATATAACATGTAAATAAAACATAATACAGTACATAACAGAGAGATGATTTACAAGGAAAAAAATATCATCTCCCAAGGCAATAACTATACATTCGACTGTTTCCCTCTTAGCCAAGGACTCCGACCAAGGACAGGACAAAACCAAGCAATCTCATTCCAAGACAAAGACAGAAGGCTATTGGAAAACAGATAAGAGGGGATAGAAGACACAGCAAGTACCTCCCTGCCCACTATGGGAGGTAGGAACCCCACCCAGTTATAAGGGGATAGAAGACACGGTAAGTACCTCCCTGCCCACTTTGGAGGTAAGGAAAAGGTCAGGACAAAACCAAGCAATCTCACTCCAAGACAAAGACAGAAAGCATGTTGGAAAACAAACCTAGGGGGATAGAAGATACAGCAAGTACCTCCCTGCCCACTATGTAGCAATGACTATGAAAAATGTTTTTTTCTCTTTTTGAGGAAAATTTTTGTCTAAAATCAAAGCCTTATCTCCACTGAGTAAAAATGATTTTGAATTTTGAAAATCCATTCATAAATAAACAAGTTATGCAGTTTCAATGGTGTCATTTATTTGGATGACCCGCAGAGAGGAAAAAAAAGCGAAAATATGGGACGCTTTTTCGGCATTTTTTTTCGACCTTTGGTTGTATCTTGCGTAATAAATGGATTAAAAGATTGAAACTTGAAGAGCAAATTAGGATGGTGTTTTGTAAAATACGGGAAAAGTAATCTTCATATTCATATGAAATTTTACAACCAAAAAGAAGAAATGTTCATGTATTACCTTGTCAGCGACAAAACCTCCACGCCCGGTAGTTTTAGAAATATTTTACTCCAAAGAGTAAAGATCTATTTTTAACGGTTTTCTGCTAATTGCACGAGTTTTGTCGCTTGACATAATCTAAAATGACCTTTTTTCTAAATGTGTGCCAACTTTCAGTCATATTCATCAATAAACAGCGTCGTAATTAATTTTTTAAAATAGCATATACGAAACGGCTTCGTCCCATATTTTGACGCGAATTTGGGCACTTCGTAAGCGAAAAAGAGGCCCAAAGATTTGTGCGGGATAGTCATTGCTACACTATGGGAGGTAGGAATCCCCACCCAGAATAAGGGGATAGAAGAAATAGCAAGTGACCTCCTGCCCACCACGGGAGGTCAGATGACCCCGCCCAGAGGTCCAGTATAAATATTGCTTTGAATCAAGAAAGCGTACAATGATGTTTTTTGTCTCTTGTAAAATTGAGTCCACCAAATCAGTCACAAGGTCAGAAAACGACACCATAGTCCATCAATAGACATAGTGTGTTGCCTGAGATATCATCAATACGAATGGCTATAAATACCATGTGTTTGATTGTGTGTTTGTTTGTTTGTTTGTTTGTTTGTTTGTTTGTTTGTTTGTTTGTTTGTTTGTTTGTTTGTTTGTTTGTTTGTTGCTTTAGGTCTCTTCCAACACAATTGAGGTTATATGAGAGACCGCTGAAACAAAAAAACAAGCAATCTAACAAAAATAGTACAAATGTCAATCAAAATCATAACCTAAAGATATCATAAGCTAAATTATAAATAACCAAGAACAAACAGGCAGAAGATTTACAGGAAAAAAAAATATCCCTGTCAAAAATACAATCACAAACCAAAGAAGCAGGATAGGCTAGTAAAGAGAAGAAGAAACGACATCACTATCGAATCGTACACCCATGCGAACATCATAGGTATATGATTCAAGGGTGATGCTCCCATCCAACCACCCGCACCATGTGTTTGGCCGTGGTGTGGAGTATTTAAAGTGTGTATTAAAACATAATATTAATGATAGTAATAATGATAATAATAATAATAATAATAATAATAATAATAATAATAATAATAATAATAATAATAATAATAATAATAATAATATTAATAATAATAATAATATTAATAATAATAATAATAATAATAAATATAATAATAATAATATTAATAATAATAAAAACAATAACAACAATAAAAATTATAATAATAAAAAATGATAATAATAATAATAATAATAATAATAATAATAATAATAATAATAATAATAATAATAATAATAATAATAATAATAATAATAATATTAATAATAATAATAATAATAATAATATTAATAATAATAATAATAAAAATAATAATAATAATAATAATAATAATAATAATAATATAATAATAATAAAACAATAACAACAATAAATAATTATAATAATAAAAATGATAATAATAATAATAATAATAATAATAATAATAATAATAATAATAATAATAATAATAATAATAATAATAATAATAATAATAATAATAATATTGATAATAATAGTAATAATAATAATAATAATAATAATAATAATAATAATAATAATAATAATAATAATAATAATAACAATGATGATGATGATGCTGATGATGATGCTGATGATGATGATGATGATGATTTTGTTTGTTTGTTTTTAAGAGTTTTACGGCGCTTGCAACACATTTAGGTTATATAAGCGCCAGTAAAAAGGAAGAAAATGGGATAGTAAAAAGTTCTAGAATTACAATTAAAGCACCCAAGAAAAAGTAAGACATAGGGGAACTGGGAACAAATAGGGATCAGATGTAGATTCCAAGAGCATACCACCAATGTACTTAGTTTGAGATCACCTATAAGTCTCATCCGGACACAAGCACAAAATCCAACAAAGAGGAATACACTCAAATGCTTACATTCTACATTCAAAATAACAAATATAATAATACATAACAGAGAGATGATTTACAAGGAAAAACATATCATCTCCCAAAAGAATAACTATGCATTTGACTGTTTCCCTCCCAGCTAGGACTCAAGCCAGGGCCAGAAAAAAAACTAAGTTATCTCATTCCGAGACAAAGAGAGAAAGCATGTTGGAAAACAGATATAAGGGGATAGAAGACACAGTATGTACCCCCCTGCCCACTATGGGAGGTCAGGACAGGAACCCCACCCAGGATGATGATGATGATGATGATGATGATGATGATGATGATGATGATGATGATGATGATGATGATGATGATGATGATGATGATGATGATGATGATAATAATAATAATAATAATAATAATTATAATAATAATTTAGATTGCACATATACAACCAACTGAGGTGATTATGCTAGAGACAAACAAGTTTTTTGAAAAAACACAATAATCCGTAAAAATAATAAACAAATAAATAAATAAAAAATATAAACACGGAAAATTATATATATATATAACATATAAATCAGGTCTAAACCATAAAATTGTTTGTTTTTAAGGGTTTTACGGCGCTTGCAACATATTAAGGTCATATTAGCGCCAGTAAAAAGGAAGAAAATGGGATAGTAAAAAGTTCTAGAATTACAATTAAAGCACCCAAGAAAAAGTAAGACATAGGGGAACTGGGAACAAATAGGGATCAGATGTAGATTCCAAGAGCATTCCACCAATGTACTTAGTTTGAAATCACCTACAAGTCTCATCCAGACACAAGCACAAAATCCAACAAAGAGGAATACACTCAAATGCTTACATTATACATTCAAAATAAAAATAATAATACATAACAGAAAGATGATTTACAAGGAAAAAAATATCATCTCCCAAAACAATAACTATGCATTTGACTGTTTCCCTCCCAGCTAGGACTCCGGCCAGAGCCAGGACAAAACCAAGTAATCTCATTCCAAGACAAAGACAGAAAGCATGTTGGAAAACAGATATAAGGGGATAGAAAACACAGTATGTACCTCCCTGCCCGCTATGGGAGGTCAGGATCCCCACCCAGTAAACCATAAAAGATAATCTGAAAAGACATATCTTCAAATAACAATAGATTTATATATGATATATCAAAAAATAAAACATTCAAAATTCAAATCCAATTTAACAAAAGTATAAAATGACAACTTGAAGGTAAACCGACAGAATTACTCTCAGGATTACAATAATAAAATAATAATAATAATAATAATAATAATAATAATAATAATAATAATAATAATAATAATAATAATAATAATAATAATAATAATAATAATAATAATAGGCACAATAATAGCGAAATGGAATGTTGAATCATAAACAAGAAAACTACTGGAATAAAATGACTTCCTATCATCCAACATAATGGTATTATAACAACAATAAGTAGTACAGTAAAAAAGTAGTACTTCAGAGCCAGGCCCGTGGAGCCGAAGTTTGTTTTGTTTTGTTTTTAAGGATTTTATGGCGCTTGCAACACATTAAGGTCACATCAGCGCCAGTGAAAAGGAAGAAAATGGGATAATAAACAGTTCTAGAATTACATTTAAAGTATCCAAGAATAAGGCAGACAATGGGGAATGAGATTAGCGGAAGAGTAGCGTCCCTTGATTGGACGTCACCCATAGTCTGTGACGTCACCGGCGGAAAAGTTATGACGTCCTCTCTCTAATAACTTTTCTGCCGGTGACGTCACAGACCATGGGTGACGTCCAATCAAGGGACGCTACTCTTCCGCTAATCTCATTCCCTATAGTAGTACAGTAAAAAAAAAAATTACTTCTTCAGAGCCATTGGGCCCGTGGAGCCGAAGTTTATCCCGGTTTCTACAGCATGAAATGGACAATAGCAATTGCTTGCTATCCTTTGGATAGCTCAATACTATAGTCTATCGCAAAGTTCTTTCCACCAGATCTAACAATCACTGCTAGGTGGACAAGAGGGGGTCAGAAAATAAAGCTCGATTGCACCCAGAATCGATCTTGATCCCTTTGCGTGTGAAGCGAGTGCTCTACCAACGGAGCTATCGGGACCTCATAAAACACCAATCAGACTCCTGTGTAAAGAGGACTGCTGGTACCCCCCCATGTGTAAACAACATTTATAGCTTTGGTTGAGATCCTGTGCTCAAAGACTCATGATATAATACACATTGTATTAATCACAATTCTAATCATAGTAAAGATAGGCACAACGTCTTAATGGAATGTTGGATCATAGACTAGACAACTGATGGAATAAAATCATTTCATATCAACAATAAAGAGTATGTTTGGTTTGCATTTAAGGGTTTTACAGCACTTGCAACACATTTAGGTTATATCAGCGCCAGTAAAAAGGAAGAAAATGGGATAGTAAAAAGTTCTAGAATTACAATTAAAGCATCCACGAGAAAGTAAGACAAAGGGGAACTGGGAACAAATAGGGATCAGATGTAGATTCCAAGAGCATACCACCAATGTACTTAGTTTGAGATCACCTACAAGTCTCATCCAGACACAAGCACAAAATCCAAAAAAGAGGAATACACTCAAATGCTTACATTATCCATTCAAAATAACACATATAATAATACATAACAGAGTGATGATTTACAAGGAAAAAAATATCATCTCCCAAACAATAACTATGCATTTGACTGTTTCCCCCCAAGCCAGGACTCCGACCAAAGCCAGGACAAAACCAAGTAATCTCATTCCAAGACAAAGACAGAAAGCATGTTGAAAAATAGATATAAGGGGATAGAAGAGACCGTAAGTACCTCCCTGCCCACTGTGGTAGGTCAGGAACCCCACCCAGAGATATGAATATCAAAAGTCGCCAAGAGCATTGTATAAAACAATGGTGAGCACAATATAGATATGTAAACATGTTATTTTTAAAATTCAATTCAGAAATATAGCTATATTTGACAGTTTACATTCTCTAAAATCCATAAACGTTTGATAGCCTCCCTTAAAAAAAAATAAATAAAATTCCAACATCTAACAACAGTTGCTAGCCTCCCTTTAGAAAAAAAATATTCCAACATTTAACAACATTTGATAGCCTCCCTTTAAACAAAAATAGTCTACAATCTAACAACATTTGAAAGCCTCAGTTAGAAAAAATAGTATTCCGGTGAATAACAGAGAGATGATTTACAATACAAAAAATATCATCTCACAATACTCTAACTATACATTTGACTGTTTCCCTCCCAGCCAAGGTATCCGACCAGGGCCAGGACAAAAACATGTAATCTCATTCCCAGACAAAGACAGAAATCATATTGGAAAATTGATAATTTAGGGGGATAGAAGACGCAAAAAGTGCCTCCCTGCCCACTATGAGAGGTAAGGAACCCCACCCAGACAAAACCAAGTAATCTCATTCCAAGATAAAGACAGAAAGCATGTTGGATAACAGATAATATAGGGGGATAGAATACGCAAAAAGTGCCTCCTTGCCCACTACGAGAGGGAAGGAACCCCACCCAGACAAAACCAAGTAATCTCATTCCAAGATAAAGACAGAAGCATGTTGGAAAATTGATAATTTAGGGGGATAGAAGACGCAAAAAGTGCCTCCCTGCCCACTATGAGAGGTAGGGAACCCCACCCAGACAAAACCAAGTAATCTCATTCCAAGATAAAGACCGAAAGCATGTTGGATAACAGATAATATAGGGGGATAGAATAAGCAAAAAGTGCCTCCTTGCCCACTACGAGAGGCCAGCAACATCTAACGTCTGCTTGGGCAAAATCCAATGCCTGGTATCATTCCAGGACTAAGAAAAGAAATAAAAATTCATCCTTCCCAGCAACATTGCCAGATGCCATCGCCTAGGCATTCCATGAATGAATAAATAGAATCCATCAAACAAACAGCTGATGAGCAAATTGGGGGTTAATAATAATCTTGCCCAAGAAAAAAAAGAATATAAGTGCCTGAAGTTGGGCTCGAACCGGGGAATTTTTGGACTACAGTGCAATGCCTTAGCCATTGGAACCCCCCCCCCCCCCACCCTCCTCCCCTTACACACATATATTCCTTCGTGGAATGTCCAGGTGCCTAGGTGATGGAATATCATGGTGCCGTTGCAAAAGGACAGAATCTTTTTTAAAATAACCAAAAAAAAAACAACATATATATATATATATATATAAAATATAAAGGGGATCACTCACTTATATGTGGCCAAAACATATCTTTCTATGGCTTTCATCCCCGTCGCAGTTGGCATATTGTCTGCAGAATCTGCGGACATTATGCCAACTGATGACGTGGATGAAAACCACAGAAACCTATGTTTTGGCCACATATAAGTGATCCCCTTTATATTTTATATTAGCTCTAATCATCATTATCGAGCATTTTCATACCTACGAGTACCAACAACACTCATAAATATATATATATATATATATATATATATATATATATATATAAATATACATACACATACATATTGAGTAATCAGATCTTAGCTCACGGTAATATAAAATGTAAATAATATAATGTATATTTGTATAATAATATTGTGAGTTGAGATAAGTATCACAGTAATAATAGTAAATAAAGTGCATCTGTAGACTAGATAAATATACAAGATGAAACAAAGAAGATTTACTAATAACGATAAATAGAATTAGTATAATAAATAATATCATATCACTATCATCAAGAGTTACATAGGCATAGGTCAAAAGACCTTTAAATACCCTATTGTTTTGTGTGTTTTTTTTTTTGTTGTTGTAAACAACACATTAAATACAATATAGTTAAAACAAACAAAATAAAAGATCAATTTGAGGTTTGTTTTATGTTATAATTATAAAGGTTTTTACAGGCTTGTAACACATTTAGGTCATATCAGTGCCAGTAAAAAAAGAATGTAAAATTCAGTGCTTCCTCCAAGAAATTGTAAAAAAGGAGGATTTTTTTAGAAGCCCGCCAAAGGAGGTGGGGGGGGGGGGGGGGCCGGCCAGGGTAATGCTCCCTCGGAAAATTTTAAAAATTGACATGCATATATGTTTATAAATAGCTCCTTTTATACTAAAGTTGAGCACTATTATTTCATGGTTTTTGTTTTTATAATTTATATATATATATATATATATATATATATATATACAAACAAAAGGTCAAGTTGGTGCATAAATAAAAAATTCCATTCATCGCATATACTCGTACTTCAAGGCATGGAGATCTCTACCAACCGCATTTATTTCAAAAGCATTTATTGTTCCAGCATTTAAAAAAAATAAATTTTTTTTTGGTATTAAAACCAAGTAGATTCCATGTCCTGATAGTACGTTGGATAAATGAGTTTTGTTGAATATTGGTAGAAAGCTTTGTAAAGCGTTTTGAGCACATTTATTGGAAATTGCGCTATGTAAAAGCTCATTTTGTTAGAAAATCTGATGATAAATATAACAACAAGGAATGAAGTGAGCAGAAAAGTGCAATGAGCTCAAGTAGTTGGGAGAGCAGTTCAAGATAGATACAGAGTTTGTGAAACACTGTTTTTGGGAGTGGTGGATAGATATCTCTGACTACCCTCTCTCTGGCCGGGCGAGTTGACGTACCAGTAAGCTCATGGGTTCGAGTCCCCATCGCCGCAAAGTTTTTTTAAAAATTCTCTATTGTCTTCTGGCACTTTTCTACTCATTTCATTCCTTGTTGTTATCCACATAAGAGCCTTCTCCACTCACTTTTCTGATGATAAATATATTTAAGTCATCACCTCGTGTGACATGTAACTATTTGGTTTTGCAAAATGGAATGTTGTGAAGATATGAGGATGAGTTAACCCTCTCCTTACCAGCCATTTTTAGAAATTTCCCCCAAAAAATTCATACCCACCCAAGACACAAAAATAGACTTTTCTTAATCAAACAAAAAAGTAACAAGTACATTCTATACAGAATGTTGTTCGGCAAAAATTAGCTCTACAACAGTGTTTAGTATTTATAGCTGTAATCAAAGCATTTCTTTAAATGTTGTGATGTACCAGATAAATCAGAAAGAGAAAATTGTTGGTTGAGCTGTAACAAATGTGACGATTTTCCTATGGTTGGTAAGGGGAGGGTTAATGTAAATGCTAGATGTTTTTCCTTGCATATGATGATAAGTGCTGGATGGAAACATAGAATACAAATACCAAGCTGCCAGAGATTGTGGTTGTTTTGCTTTTACAGCGCTTGCATGCAACATGTTTAGGTCATATCAGTGCCAGTAAACAGGAAGAAAAGTATGTACCTCCCTGCCCACTATGGGAGGTCAGGAAGGAATACGACATGCTCTATGCTACAACAATGCACATGTTTTGGAGGCATTTTGATTACCTGCCCTAGTCGTCTCTCCAACAGTATCTTCGGCACATTGCTACAACTTACAATATAATACTTACTAATACTATCATTATAAATATCAACATCATCATCATCAACCACATGTTTCAAGCTACAACAATGCATGAGTTTTGGAGGATTTTTGATTATCTCCCCTAGTTGTGGTTATAACAGTATCTTCGGCACTGTGCTACAACTTACAATATAATAATTATTAATACTATCATTATAAATATCAACATCATCATCATCAACGTTATCAACCGCATGTTCCATGCTATAACAATGCACGTATTATGGAGGCTTCTTGATTACCTGCCATGGTTGTCTCTATAACGGTATCTTCGGCATGTAGCTACAACTTACAATATAATAATTATTAATAACTATCATTACAAATATCTTCATCATCAACAACAACGCAATCGACCCCATGTACCATGTTACGTAGAAAATTTTAAGAAAAACCTAAAGGCTAATCTTTTTCAGAAATTTTTATCCTTGGCATTTTCTTATAGATGAGTAAATCATACGTTTTATTTTTTTTTTATTCCATTTTGTTGAATGTCAATTTCATTTTGTAAAACTTGCATAGTTAGTGTGTGCGACTGTTGTGTGTGTCTGTTTGGCTCGGTATAAATGTGTTTATGGTTTGACAAGTATATTGTAAAGTCCTTTGAGGCTTCGGCATTTAGCGCTATAAAAGAACACTTTACTATTATTATATGTTTGTGTTGAGAATATTGGCTATTAATCTTAATTGCTGGCTAACTAACTTCACGGAGTTGTGTGTGTTGGACCCGCGATCTCAAGTAGTCGGAAAGAGAGAGCTCTAATAATGACTAGGGTTACAGACAATCTTTTATGGGATCCTGGATAGCTCATATGGTAGAGTCACGCTCTCCCCAGCCAGGCGGAGTTGTCGTATCAGTAAGGTCGCGGGTTCAAACCCCCATCACCGCCGCGAAATTTTTATTCTCTATTGTCTTCTGGCACTTTCCTACTCACTTCATCTATTATTATTATTATTATTATTATTATTATTATTATTATTATTATTATTATTATTATTATTATTATTATTATTATTATTATTATTATTATTATTATTATTATTATTATTATTTATTATTATTACAACAACGCACAGGTTTTGGAGGCTTTCTGACTACCACCTCCATTCGTTGCTTCCCCAACAACGACATTGTTACGACTTATAGAATGAACTTCATTAAATCTATCATCATACATATCATCGACAACATCATCAGCATCATCATCATCAACGCTACCATTAAGCACATTCCAATCATCCAAAACCACAACATTTTGAGAAGCAGAGTTGCTCCCCATTCCACTCCCACCACCACCACCACCATCACCATCGCAACCTGCCTCACCATCAACAACATCCTTAGCATTAACAACAATACTCCCAGGTTGAGTTTCAGAAGCAGCAGCTGTAGCCGATGCATTGCTTTGTCCCTTGTTGTTCTTCTCCTTGCCCATATTATCATTGTTGGTCTTCGTTGCTTCCACAGCCTTTTGGTCTGTTTGGTGTTGTTGTAGCTTTCTCGATATCATCAGTCCCACCGAAGACAAGGATATAATGTTCTGAGAAAACCCAAAAAAAGACAACACATAAACAAATAAAACGATAGAAGGATGAAAAAGGTAGAAATTTATAAGTGGTTTTCAAAGATCAATGTAATAATAATAATAATAATAATAATAATAATAATAATAATAATAATAATAATAATAATAATAATAATAACAAAAATGATAATAATACTTTATTTATCCCAAGAGGAGGAAATGTTTGTCCAGACACACGTGTGCGTGTGTGTGTGTGTGTGTGTTAAAATATAGATATAAATAAACCATGTTTTTTTTTTTTTGGTTTTTTTGTTGCTTTAGGTCTCTTCCAACACAATTGAGGTTATATGAGAGACCGCTGAAACAAAAAAACAAGCAATCTAACAAAAATAGTACAAATGTAAATCAAAATCATAACCTAAAGATATCATAAGCTAAATTATAAATAACCAAGAACAAACAGGCAGAAGATTTACAGAAAAAAAAAATATCCCCTGTCAAAAATACAATCACAAACCAAAGAAACAGGATAGGCTAGTAAAGAGAAGAAGAAACGACATCACTATCGGATCGTACACCCATGCGAACATCATAGGTATATGATTCAAGGGTGATGCTCCCATCCAACCACCCGCAAATAAACCATGTGGGTAAACAACAAGCCTTCAAATGGCGACATAAAACACTATAAATTCAAAAAAGATAATGGCATAAATTAAATTTAATAAATAAATAGATTGTTAAATAAATGAATAAATAAATAAATAATAAAATAGATTAATCAATTTATCAATTAACTAATTAATTTTTCAAAAAAAAAAAGTAAAAATTAAGAATGACAGGGCATAAATATAAAATTAATATAAAGCAATAAAACCAATTCTAATATATATGAGAACATTTTTTTAAAGGGTTGTGCGGCGCTTGCAACACATTAAGGTCATATCAGCACCAGTAAAAAAGAGGAAAATGGGATAGTAAAAAGTTCTAGAATTACAATAAAGCATCCAAGAAAAGGGAAGACAAAGGGGATCTGGTTCAAATAGGGAACAGATGTAGATTCCAAGAGCACACCTCCAATGTACTTAGTTTGAGATCACCTAAAAGTCTTATCCAGACACAAGCACAGGTCCGAACTATGAGGAATACACTTAAATGTTTACAAATCATATAATATAATATGTAAACTAAACATGATACAATGCATAACAGAGAGATGATTTACAAGGAAAAAAAATATCATCTCCCAAAACTATAACTATATATTCGACTGTTTCCCCCTCAGCCAAGGACTCCGACCAAGGTCAGGACAAAACCAAGCAATCTCATTCCAAGACAAAGACAGAAAGCAATTGGAAAACAGATAAGAGGGGATAGAAGACACAGCAAGTACCTCCCTGCCCGGTATGGGAGGTAGGAACCTCACCCTGCCTCCCAGCCAGTACGGGAACATTATAAAATAGCTTAAATTAGTCGTTGTCGTAGAATTAAATGATCATAGACTTTAGGGAATGAGATGATGTGGACTGAAATAAAAATCAAACTGTGCCGAGTCCCAGTAACAATACTCATAATGCCAAAAATACAATTATTAAACAACAAAAAAAAGAAAAAGAATTTAAAATGGAGCATTTGTATAGCGTAATAACCATTCAACGAGCTCAAAGCGCTTTACATGGGGTCCCTAATAAACAGCAACTTTTAACATGATCGCCTTGTAGGTGATATTCCAATTTTGTTTCCGAAAGAAACAACGCTGTTAACATCAGATTCTACACCCGAGTAGGGTGAGAGAATGTGAGTAAAAAGCCATTTTCCAAGAACACAACTATGCGCCACTTAGAGCAGACTCAAACCATAGGCCTTCCGGTCCAAAGGCGAGGGTAACACCACCATAGGCCTTCTGGTCCAAAGGCGAGGGTAACACCACCAAACCAAATAGACATACAATGAATCGGTCAACATTACAAGAACCTAGAGCTAGAGCTTTTATATAGCGCAATAATGAGCTTAAAAAGAAAAAAACAAAAAAAACAAACAAAACATTTAGCTTTTATATAGCGCAATATCCACTAAAAGTGCTCAAAGCGCTTTACAAGGGGTCCCTGGCCAATAGCGACATGCAACATGTAAGACAGGACGTGACGCCTGTTAGGCGATATTACAATTTTTTCGGACAGAGACAACGCTGTCAATGGCCAGGTACTCATTTTACACCTGCGTACGGTGAGAGAATGTGAGTAAAGAGCCTTTTCCAAGGACTCAACTATGCGCCGAGCGCGAGGTTTGAACCCAGGACCTTCCGATCCGAAAGCGAGTGTCAGACCACAAGACCACATGGCAAAATCAACTAAATGTGCTCAGAGTGCTTTACAAAGGGTCCTGACTAACAGTAACACGTAACATGTAGAATGAGACATAACACCCGTTAGGTGATAATACAATTTTCTTTCCGAAAGAAACAAAGCTGTTAACGTCAGATTCTACACCCACGTAGGGTGAGAGAATGTGAGTAAAAAGCCATTTTCCAAGAACTCAACTATGTGCCGCTTTGAGCGGACTCAAACCATAGGCCTTCTGGTCCAAAGGCGAGTGTCTTACCACAAGATCACAAACCCACACCATTAATTCACTCAACCCTAACACCGACTATATCCGTAGTTTACCCAGGTGACTTTTACCCCATGCCTATTTATTACATTTTTTCTGAGACAAATTATAGGCGTAGTATCAAAGCTAATGTTTTTAGATTTTACATGTTAATGGTAGTTGAATACAACTATCTATGTACATGCTCATTTTTAATACATTTTTTTTCTAATTTTGAAAAGTAGCAAAAATCTCTAGGATTTGTTTATCTGTAGACAATACAAAAACCAACCTACCTCATTAGCAGGGACCAGAGGATTGTTAACACCTTTATTCTCATTCTCTATCTGTGCCATGCTGACTAAATTGTATGGAATTGTAGAGCCATGGCCTCTGGAAATAGTCAAGGGGGAAAAAGGGGAACAGTATTTATATTATTTATCTGTTTTTAAGGGTTTGACGGCACTCGCAAGTAAAAAGGAAGAAAATGAGATAGTCAAAAAGTTCTAGAATTACAATTAAAGTATCCAAGAAAAAGGAAGACAGAGGGGAGTTATTTCAAATAGAGAAGAGATGTAGATTCCCAGAGCATGCTATCAAAGTACTTAGTGATCACCTAAAAGTCTTCCCCTAACACAAGTACAGGTACCCACTAAGAGGAACACACTCAAATGTTTATAAACCATATCTATTTAAAGCAAAAATAATACAGTGCATAACAGAGAGATGATCTACAAGACAAAAAATACCATCTATAATACCATACATTTTGACTGTTTACCTCCCAGCCAGGGTATCGGGCCAGGGCCAGGACCAAGAGAGATGTTTTTTTTTGTTTTTAAGGGTTTTACGGCCCTTGCAACACATTTAGGTTATATCAGCGCCAGTAAAAAAGAAGAAAATGGATAGTAAAAAGTTCTAGGATTACAATTAAAGCACCCACAAATAGGGAACAGATGTAGATTCCAAGAGCATACCACCAATGTACTTATTTTGAGACACCTATAAGTCTCATCCGGACACAAGCACAAAATCCAACAGAGAGGAACACACTCAAATGCTTACATTATAAATTCAAAATAACAAATATAACAATATTACATAACAGAGAGACGATTTACAAGGAATAAAATATCATCTCCCAAAACAATAACTATGCATTTGACTGTTTCCCTCCCAGCTAAGACTCCGGCCAGGGTCAGGACAAAACTAAGTAATCTCATTCCAAGACAAAGACAGAAAGCATGTTGGAAAACAGATACAAGGGGAAAGAAGACACAGTGTATACCTCCCTGTCCACTATGGGAGGTCAGGATCTCAAATGTTTACAAACCAAACAAACTAGTATACAACAGAGAGAGATGAGTGACGAGAAAAAAACATCATCTCTCAAAATGATACTGTTTCCCTCCCAGTCAAGAACTCTGGCCAGTGCCAGGGCAATACCAAGCAATCCCATTCCAAGACAAAGACAGATAGCAAACTCAGAAAACATACGAACAGTGGTTTTCCAAAACTCCCTGTCACAGTAAAGATTGTTCACAATTACCTTATTAATTTTTATTTTAATAAGAACTGAATTCATCTCACTCCAGTAATATTTCGGTAGGCTTAGATAAACTTTACCTTCTAATATCAGATCATCTTTCCTTTTATAGCCTTCCCTCGAATTAATTTCTAATCAGTGAATACTTTTCATTTACATTCTGTCACGTAGCCACTTATTATAAAAGCTGATAGGTCTAACATTCTACACTCACTTCTCTCTACAATCTATGCCGGACGGCCAGCCACTCCATTCCTCATACATTGATATATCTGAAGATTTTTATCTTTTGGTACTTTGTGGATATTTTATCTCCACCATCAAGACGCCGGAGCTTTTACCTTTGACAGTGCAATCTTCAACACATCAAGGATCAAACCTGAGCCCGCTGTCAAAGAAATAAATAATTGATCCCTTCCCAACTGCCTGGAAGTGAAACCTTACAAACCTGAGCCAGCCGTCGGAGGAATTAATAATCCATCCCTTTCAACTGCCTGGAAACGTAATCTTACAAACCTGATATTATATCATCATAAGTTATGTAATATATTCACATTTCTATTGTAACTTCCACAATCACTATTTATCTCATTTAATTAAATTTCATCTGTCTTTTTATTTCATCTTAAACAAATCCTTAATTGTTTTTCATTTAAAGTAACTAGTATATTCTGGGGCCTTACTCTACATATCTTTATGCATAGTCGAGTAACTCTTTACTCACTTGAGACCATGACAATAGGCAAAAGATTCCACTCAGTGAAATACACTCAAATGTCAACAACTGACAGATGAGTGACAAGAAAAAAACATCATCTCTCAAAATGATACTGTTTCCCTCCCAGTCCAGGACTCTGGCCAGTGCCAGGGCAATACCAAGTAATCCCATTCCAAGACAAAGACAGATAGTAAACTCAGAAAACATACGAGCAGTGGTTTTCCAAAACTCCCTAACTCCGTTTTTCCCATTTCCAGATATAGAGGATTATTTCCCTTACAATTTCTTATTCGGTCTATTATTTTATCATGTTTAAACATCAAATTCACACAAATCTAGGAAAATTCTTGTGTCAGTTGATGCTTAATATAACATTTATTCTTCAATTTATATCATAGATGGAAAATATCAAAAAGTTGAGCTTTTATATAGCGCAATATCCACTTAACATGCTCAAGGCGCTTTACAAAGGGGTCCCTGGCCAACAACAACTTTTGACATTAAGGACAGGACATGATGCCTGTTAGGCGATATTACAATTTTTTTTTCGGAAAGAGACAACGCTGTTAACAGCCAGGTACTCATTTTACACCTGAGTATGGTGAGAGAATGTAAGTAAAGAGCCTTCTCCAAGGACTCAACTATGCGACGAGCGAGGCTCGAACCCCAGGACCTTCCGATCCAGAAGCGAGTGTCATACCACTAGACAACATATCTGCAAAAAGAAGAAAAAATCAACTTAACTAGTTTTGGAAAAGCAGCCTTCGTTAATAGGGGGATAGAAGACACAGAAAATGACCTCCTCCCTGCACACCATGGGAGAACAACACATCCCAGCCAGTCCAGTCCATACCTTTGTTTGTTTTGTTTTTGTTTTTAAGGGTTTTACGGCGCTTGCAACACATTAAGGTCATATAAGCGCCAGTAAAAAGGAAGAAAATGGGATAGTAAAAAGTTCTAGAATTACAAGTAAAGCACAAAAGAAAAGGTGAGACATAGGGGAACTGGGCACAAATAGGGATCACATGTAGATTCCAAGAGCATACCACCAATGTACTTAGTTTGAGATCACCTATAAGTCTCATCCAGACACAAGCACATGTCCCAACTAAGAGGAAACACTTAAATGTTTACCAATCATATAATATAACATGGAAACTAAATATAATACAATGCATAACAGATAGCTGATTGACAAGGAAAAAAATATCATCTCCCAAAACTAATACTATGCATTCGACTGTTTCCCTCCTAGCCAAGGAATTCCAGCAAGGATCAGGACAAAACTAAGAAATTAATCTCATTCCAAGACAACGACAGGAAACAAATGGAAAACGGGTATGGGGGGATAGAAGACACAGCATGTACCTCCCTGCCCACTATGGGAGGTCAGGATCCCCACCCAGCATACCTTTGTGATAAGACATGAAGGACGTCGTGTGATGCTGCAGTCAGGGCCAGGTTCTGGCATGCCTTGCATCGGTACGTCCCCTGCATTCCCTCCGCATCCACGACGTGCGGACGAGGGTTCCTGTTCCCTCCAGAACGTTCCAAACGCTTCCACAGATTGTCGTCCATACAGATGGAGTACGGTAGGGTATGGAGATAGAGAGGATCCGCTTTTGAGTGTTCAGACTGTCATGACAAAAAGGAAATAAGATAACAATTATGATATTGTTTTTTTCTGTTTGTTTTTAAGGGTTTTACGGCGCTTGCAACACATTTAGGTCATATCAGCGCCAGAACAATTATGATTAAAAAAAAAAAAAAAAAGAAAAAAAAAAAGAATTTTAAAAAAACAAAGAAAAAGCTTAACGTGCTCAAGGTGCTTTACAAAGGATTCCAAGATAACAGCAACCTTTGACATGCAGGACGAGACATGACTTGGACAATGGGGGGGGGGGGGATGTTAGAAAAAAAGGTCTAGATTTCTATCAGGATCGATCACTGTTTTTTTTTTGTTTTTAAGGTTTTACGGTGCTTGCAACACATTAAGGCCACATCAGCACCAGCAAAAAGGAAGAAAATGGGATAGTAAAAAGTTCTAGAATTACAATAAAGCATCCAAGAAAAGGGAAGACAAAGGGGAATTGGTTCAAATAAGAAACAGGTGTAGATTCCAAAAGCAGTCCATCAAAGTACTTAGTTTGAGATCACCTAAAAGTCTCATCCAGACACAAGCACAGGTCCCCGCTAAGAGGAACACACTCAAATGTTTTACAAATCATATATAATATAAAGAAAGCATAATACAGTGCATAACAGAGAGATGATTTGCAATGAAAAAAATATCATCTCCCAAAACTAACTATACATTCAATTGTTTTCCTCTCAGCCAGACATCTGGCCAGGACCAGGACAAAACCAAGTAATCTCATTCCAAGACAAAGACAGAAAGCATGTTGGAAAACAGATATAAGGGATAGAAGACACAGTAAGTACCTCCCTGCCCTCTATGGGAGATCGATCACTGTCACTTTGCATGAGAAGCTAGTGCTCTGCCAGTGGACCTATCAGAAACTGAACACTACCATGATAAATATTAATGGGTGAAGAGGACTGGTATAAAAAAAAAAAATACAACAGTAAATCAATTAGTGACACTAAGGTGTTTGTTTGTTTTTGTTTTTAAGGGTTTTACGGCGCTTGCAACACATTTGTGACCATCCGTCTCAAAACGGTATTATGTCGGGATGATTCACGACCCAAAATTGTAAATTTAGAAGTAGAATTCGGAGAAATCGGACCTGAGAAGTTTTTGCAAAGCAATAAATAGTGTTTAAATTCCACCATGACGTAGAGAAAGTAAACCTAAGTTTGGTATTTGTGGATATGAACTCAATTTCCCTACTATAGTGTATCCCGACATAATACCGCTTTGACACAGTGGGTCACATTTAGGTTATATCAGCGCCAGTAAAAAGGAAGAAAATGGGATAGTCGAAAGTTCTGGAATTACAATTAAAGCACCCAAGAGAAAGTACATAGGGGAACTGGGCGCAAATAGGGATCAGATGTAGATTCCAAGAGCATACCATCAATGTACTTAGTCTGAGATCACCTATAAGTCTCATCCGGACACAAGCACAAAATCCAACAAAGAGGAATACACTCAAATTATACATTGAAAATAACAAATATAATAATACATAACAGATATGATTTACAAGGAAAAAAATATCATCCCCCAAAACAATAACTATGCATTTGACTGTTTCCCTCCCAGTTAGTTTGTTTTGTTTTTAAGGGTTTTACAGCACTTGCAACACATTTAGGTTATATCAGCGCCAGTAAAAAGGAAGAAAATGGGATAGTAAAAAGTTCTAGTATTTCAATTAAAGCACTCAAGAGAAAGCAAGACAAAGGGGAACTGGGAACAAATAGGGATCAGATGTAAATTCCAAGAGCATACCACCAATGTACTTAGTTTGAGATCACCTATAAGTCTCATCCGGACACAAGCACAAAATCCAACAAAGAGGAATACACTCAAATTATACATTGAAAATAACAAATATAACAACACATAACAGATATGATTTACAAGGAAAAAAATATCATCTCCCAAAACAAAAACTATGCATTTGACTGTTTCCTTCCCAGCCAGGACTCCGACCAGGGCCAGGAAAAAAACCAAGTAATTTCATTCCAAGACAAAGATAGAAAGCACGTTGGAAAACCGATATAAGGGGATAGAAGACATAGTATGAACCTCCCTGCCCGCTATAGGATCCCCACCCAGTCTCCTCCCAGTTAGGACTCCGGCCCGGGCCAGGACAAAACCAAGTAATCTCATTCCAAGACTAAGACAGAAAGCATGTTGGAAAACAGGTATTATGTACCCCTGCCCACTATGGGAGGTCAGGAACCCTACCCAGACACAAAGGTGTTATAGGCTGTAGACTGTATACAGTAATGAACAAGATGAATATAACTGGTTCGAAATGAAAAAGAAAATACCAATCATTGAACGATTCGGGCTCAAAAATCTTCTCCAGCAAATAACAAAACCGACTTAAATTCATTTGTTTTCCTTATTGGTTGAAGAAGGGTTTGAGCCCAAAACTTTCTATGTTTGGTATTTTTTGTTCTTTTTCAAAACCGTCTCATATATATATATATTTTTGTTCAGTATTTTGTGAGTGAATTACCTCAATCAAATAAATCACAGTGCTATCCTTGTTGACACGCTGTTTCCCTAACACGGTGTGTAGCTCTTCCAGCAACGACTGCGAGCACACCAGCTGATCGGAGACAAACACGATGACGACGTCCGAGGATTCCAAATGTTTGGTGCGGTCTAGCTGGTTGAACGGTTGCAAGTGGGTGATCAGGTCCGGTGCTAATTTCTTAATGATGGCCGACATGATAGCTGCGAATTTCATACAGTCTTGGGCAAAAAGGAACATGACAGAACCTGAGAATAAGATTATATCAGATCATACCATAACATACGAGACTTTATATAGCACAATATCCACTAAATGTGCTCAAAGCGCTTTACAAGGTGTCCCTGGTCAACATCAACATTTAACATGTAGGACGGGACATGACGCCTGTTAGGCGATATTACAATTTTTCGGAAAAACACAACGCTGTTAACGGCCAGGTAATCATTTTACACCTGAGTACGGTGAGAGAATGTGAGTAAAGAGACTTTTCACAGGACTCAACTATGCACCGAGCGCGAGGCTCAAACCCAGGACCTTCCGATCCGATAGCGAGTGTCATACCACTAGACCACATATGTCACCCTTCGCCTCGAAACTGTATTAAGTCGGGATGGTTAAGATGTTGAAAAATGAATTTATAGCCAGAAATATCAGACTCGTTTTTATGTTTTATGTTTTTAAGGGTCTTACGGCGCTTGCAACACATTAAGGTCATATCAGCGCCAGTAAAAAGGAAGAAAATGGGATAGTAAAAAGTTCTAGAATGACAATTAAAGTGCCCAACTGGGTGGGGATCCTGACCTCCCATAGTGGGCAGGGAGGTACATGCTGTGTCTTCTATCCCCCCGTACCCGTTTTCCATTTGTTTCCTGTCGTTGTCTTGGAATGAGATTACTTAGTTTTGTCCTGATCCTTGCCGGAGTTCCTTGGCTGGGAGGGAAACAGTCGAATGTATAGTTATAGTTTTGGGAGATGATATTTTTTCCCTTGTAAATCATCTCT
Organism: Berghia stephanieae; assembly: GCF_034508935.2. Classification (NCBI taxonomy): domain Eukaryota; kingdom Metazoa; phylum Mollusca; class Gastropoda; order Nudibranchia; family Aeolidiidae; genus Berghia; species Berghia stephanieae. The sequence goes on along the minus strand of NC_088368.1, from coordinate 41,215,584 downwards.
CTGTTATGCATTGTATTGTGTTTTCTTTATAATATATATGATTTGTAAAACATTTGAGTGTATTCCCCTTAGTGGGGGCCTGTGCTTGTGTCTGGATGAGAAGTTGGGTGATCTCAAACTAAGTACACTGATAGTGTACTCTTGGAATCTACATCTGTTCCCTTTTGAACCAATTCCCCTTTGTCTGCCTTATTCTTGGATGCTTTAATTGTAATTCTAGAACTTTTTACTATCCCATTTTCTACCTTTTAACTAGTGCTGATATAACCTAAATGTGTTGCAAGCGCCGTAAAACCCTTAAAAACAAAAAAACAAAGTGCCCAAGAAAAAGTAAGACATAGGGGAACTGGGAACAAATAGGGATCAGATGTAGATTCCACGAGCATATCACCAATGTACTTAGTTTGAAATCACCTATAAGTCTCATCCGGACACAAGCACAAAATCCAACAAAGAGGAATACACTCAAATGCTTACATTATAAATTGAAAATAACAAATATAATAATACATAACAGAGAGATGATTTACAAAGAAAAAAATATTATCTCCCAAAACAATAACTATGCATTTGACTGTTTCCCTCCCAGCTAGGACTCCGGCCAGGGCCAGGACAAAACCAAATAATTTCATTCCAAGACTAAGACAGAGAGCATGTTGGAAAACAGTTATAAGGTGATAGAAGACACAGTATGTACCCCCCTGCCCACTATGGGAGGCACCATAACATATCATATGTACTAACGAAAGAGTGAAAATGGAGAGGCTTCCACGTTTATTTGTGTACTGTTGTGCTGACAAAGGGTTTGTACCCGAAACGTCCATTGTCTGTTTTGTTCCCATAAGAAGCCTCTCCATTTTCACTCTTTCGTTAGTATTTTACTATCACCGGCTTCAGGCATCCCCTACTGTTTTCAACAAATCATATGTGACCCTTCGCCTCAAAACCGTATTAAGTTGGGATGGTTAAGATGTTGAAAATTGGAATTTATAGCCAGAAATATCAGACTTCTGTTGAGTTTGTATGTTTTATTGAGGAGAATTTTAGGGTGCAAATGCCAACAATTTATATTTTTGACCATTTTAACATTTAATTCAGCTTTTAAGCATCTGGTTTGTTCCGACATAATACCGTTTTGAGACGATGGGTCACATATCAGTAATGCCTATGAATATCCACGGAGCGTGAGGCCGTAGCTTTGCAGCTGGGAGGCGAGTTTATTGATCCTTGAAGTAGAGAGCAGTGGGGGGGGGGGCTGAGATCGAGAAAATAAAAACGAAAGTGATAATGGAGAGGTTTGACACTCGCTTTTGGATTGGAAGGTCCTGAGTTCGAGCCTAGCTCAGCGCACAGTTGAGTCCTTGTAAAAGGCTCTTTACTCACATTCTTTCCCCGTACTCAAGTGTAAAATGAGC
>NC_088368.1:41204169-41206669 GCF_034508935.2 Berghia stephanieae | reverse complement strand
TTTTATATTCATTATTTTGTATTTTGATTGATTTCAGTCCCTTTGGATGTAAAGCCAGTGCTCTACCAACTGAGCTATCTGGGACACCCTGAGGATGAAACAAATTGTCATATTTTATATTCATTATTTTGTATTTTGATTGATTTCAGTCCCTTTGCATGTAAAGCCAGTGCTCTACCAACTGAGCTATCTGGGACACCCTTGAGGATGAAACAAATTGTCATATTTTATATTCATTATTTTGTATTTTGATTGATCACGGTCCCTTTGCATGTAAGGCGAGTACTCTACCAACTGAGCTATCTGGACACCCCTGAGGATGAAACAAAGGTCATATTTTATATTCATTATTTTGTATTTTGATTGATCACGGTCCCTTTGCATGTAAGGCGAGTACTCTACCAACTGAGCCATCTGGACACCCCTGAGGATAAACAAAAGTCATATTTTATTTTTATCATTAAAAAAAATGTTTAATTTATTTTTGACATACCTTTGGAGTAACCTTAAACTGTCCAATCATGTCGTTCAATTGTCTGGCTAAGGTCTCCAGCCCGTCCTTCTCCTCCCTCAAGTCCACGCAGGGCACGTGACTGAACCACTTGGGTAGTTTGTCGATCACGCCGGTGTGGATGGGGAGGTGGAGAAAAGAGTCCTGTCAAAGAAAAGTATTTTGTTTGTTTTGTTTTTAAAACACAAAACCAGACCTGCCAACATGTGATTATGCTAATCAGGGATTTTGAGGAGCAAAATCAGGGATTTTTCATCCCAATCAGGGATATAAGGAAAATGTCGAGAAAATAAAATTGTACTCACCAAAACTAGAAATAAACTGTATGTACAATATACGAGGAGGTCAGGATCAAACCATACTAAGCCACATGAAACAAATTGAAAAAAACTCGTTTTTGTGGTCAGTGACCAAATAAAAAAAAAATTCGCAAAAAAAAAAAAAAAAAATTTTCGACATTCCGGGATTATAAGCTCAATTCCGGGATTCCGGGATGGTGGCTTAAATCCGGGATAATCCCGGAAAATCCGGGATGGTTGGCAGGTCTGCACAAAACCCGTCTGGCCTGCTCAGAGTGGAACATGAACTGACAAGTCACGTGATTCTATTCAATTGTTCTCAATTCGGAAATGGTATACGAAATAAAGTTAATGTTTTTATTGTTTGTTATTGGCTGAAGATGGGTTTTGAGCTCAAAACACTCTGTTTTTGTTATCTTATTCTTTTTCGAAGACGTAATACTCATTTTTGCTCATGACTTTACATTTAAATTAAATTGAACTTTTATGTAGCGCAATATAATTCACTAAGCATGCTCAAACGCTCAACAAGGGGTCCCAGGCAAACAGCAACATTTAACATTTAGGATGGGACATGACGCCTGTTAGGCGATATTACATTTTGTTTTCGGACAGAGACAACGCTGTTAACGGCCAGGTACTCATTTTACACCTGAGTACGATGAGAGAATGTGAGTAAAGAGCCTTTTCCAAGGACTCAACAATGCGCCAAGCGAGTTTGGAACCCAGAACCTCCCGATCCGAAAGCGAGTGTCATACCACAAGACCACATAGCCGCACCGATTTGATAACTATGGAAGGTTCGTTTTGTTTTTGTTTTTAAGAGTTTTACGGCGCTTGCAACACATTAAGTCATATCAGCGCCAGTAAAAAGGAAGAAAATGGGTTAGAAAAAGTTCTAGAATTACAATCAGAGAACCCAAGAAAGGTAAGACAAAGGAGAATTGGTTCAAATAGGAAATAGATGTAAGTTCCAAGAGCATACCATCAAAGTAATTAGTTTGAGATCACCTAAAAGTCCATCCAGATACAAGCACAGGCCTCCCCACTAAGAGGAATACACTCAAATTTTTTACAAATCATATATAATACAAAGAAAATATAATACAGTGCATAACAGGGGAGTGATTTACAAGGAAAAAAATATCCCCCTCCCAAAACTATACATTTGACTGTTTCCCTCCCAGCCCGTGCCAGGACAAAACAAGTAATCTCATTCCAAGACAAAAATAAAAGCTAGTTGGAAAACAGTATAGGGGGATAGAAGACACAGTAAGTACCTCCCTGCCCACTATGGGAGGTCAGGAACCCCACCCAGACTATGGAAGGTTCAGCATAATAAAAAGAGAGATGGGCTATCATGGACAGACAGGTTACGAAAGAGGAAGTGTTGGAGAAGGTGGAAAAGGGTAGAATGTGATCGATACCATCAGAAAGAGGGCACGTTATGGTTTTGGGACACGTGTGGAGAAGTGACGGAATAGAAAAAATGCTAACATCTGAGATGATTGAAGGAAATAGAGCTAGAGGAAGACAAAGAATGACATATCTAAATAACCCAAGAATGGCCAAAAAAAGGGTTTATTTAAAAAGCAACACGATTCATGGGCACTGCAGACCCTGTGAAATTGTGGAGCAGCTACCCCAACCTGTCAAATACACCTGATGGAGATGTTAGACAAAGCAGGGG
>NC_088368.1:41195330-41204069 GCF_034508935.2 Berghia stephanieae | reverse complement strand
AGGGGTGGGTCTGTCCCTTTTTTTGGGTTTGGGGGCACCGGGGGCAAAAAATTATTAAAGATGAGATGAAATGAAAAAATTATGATAAAAGATGAAAAAAAAGATGAGATGATGAAGATGAAGAGAAAAAAAAATTTAAAATTTTTTATTTTTAAATTTTTAATAAATTTTAAAAAAGTTTTATAAATAAAAAAAATAATATTAATTTAAAAATTTAAAATTAAAAAAAAAAAATAATAAAAATAATAATAATAAAAATAAAAAAAAAAGATAATATATAAGAAAAGAAGATGAATATTATGAATGTTTATAATTAAATAAAAAATAATAAGATTTAAAAATAATAAAATTTAAAAAAACAAAAAAACCCCACAAACGTATTAAAGGGTTTTGTTTTTAAAAAAAAAAATGAAAAAATCCAGGGGTTTTTTTTATTTTTATCTTTTCTCTTCTTTTTTCCAAAAACCCCCCGGGGCAAAGAGCAAAATCCCAAAAGTAAGTATTTTAAGAAAGGGCAGAAAAAAAAAAAACAAAAACAGAGAAACAACATTTCATAAAAAACAAATTCTCACAAAAGGCCCTTTGTTATTGTTTTTTTTTTTATCCGCGTTTTTGGGGTTTTTCTCACTTAAAAAATGAATTTTAAAAAAAACTAAAAAATTCATTTTACACAATTTTGTTGGGGTTTGGGCCGTTATATTCTGGGTGGAAAAGTTTTTGAACTCCTTGGGCCCAAAAACATAAATATCTATAAAATTTTGAATTGGGCGTTCCTCAACCTTTGTTTTATATTTTGCCATCCGCTTTGGAAAAAGTTCTCCAAAAATAAAAAAAATGTAAATTAAAACCCAAAACTATAAAATTTTATGGTTACACCTTAAAAAGTGTGGGTTCTTTCCCTTTTTACTTCCGGTAGCAATTTATGAGCCCTTTTTAGCCAAAACGCATAAAATAGTATAAAAAATTTGAATGCCCTTGGCCAAAAAAGTTCACAACATTGCCATCCAAGTATAACGGGCCAACCCCACAAAACTCTGTGTAAAACCCTGAACTTTTTTTAGTCGGTTAAAAACCTTTAAATGAGAACAAAATCACAAACGCGGATGGCAAACCCCAATAAAAAAACCCGAGTGAAAAGGCACGCATTTCTATTTATAAAGGTGGGGGGTTCCCGGAACCCTCCCCCCCATTGCTCTATTCCCCCCCAAAAATTTTGTTTTCCCCCAAATTTTTGCTGTCTTTGTCTTTGGGAAAGGGGAATTTTCTTTCCCTCTTTGGGGTTGGCCCTCCCCGAAATTTTCCTTTCTAGGGGAAAATCCAAAATTTTTGGGGTATGATATATAATTTTTTTTTTTGTAAATCATTTTTCTCTGTTTTTTAAAGTTTTTTAAAAAACAAAAAAACAAAAAAAAAAAAAAAAAAAACTTATATTTGTAAACTTTAGTGTAAAAATTCCTCTTGTCGGGCTGGGTTAAACTTTTAAAAGGGAAAAACCAAAAATTAAAATAGGAAAATGAATTTTGTCTCTTACAAAAGGGTCGAACCCCCGGAACCTTTCCCCCCGAAAGCGAAGTGGTTCTTTTCCACAAACAAAAATAAACCGGGGCCCCTTTTAAACCAACCGACTGCCAAAACCCCTTAGCACCATATCCCAAAAAACCAACCCCCAAAAAAAAATTTTAACAAAAAATCAAAACCCCCCAAACTATTTAAATAACACTATTTTTTAAAAAATTTTGGCCAGAAAACTCGGGGTTTCAAAAAAACCTTTGATTAAATACCCTCATCTTGGGGAAAAAAAAACCCCCGAACCCCCGGGAAAACCCCGGGGCCCCAGGTTTTTTAAATTTTTAGTCCCAAAAAATTTTTAAAATTTTTTTACCTTTTTTTTTGGTTTAAAATTTAAAAAAACGATCGAATTTTTGCGTTTTTAATAATTTTTTAATAAAAAAAATCCACAATTTTTTGGGCCCAAAAATTTTTTTAAAAACCCGTTTTTTTTTTTATAAAAAACTAAAAATGTTAAAAGAACCAGACGCATTGATTTGCTTAAGGTTTTTCCCCCCCAAACCGAAAAAAAATTTTTCAAAAACCCTCCCCAATTAAAACAAACCCCAAAAAAAAAATCCGGGGTAAGCCCCCCCCCCCCCCCAAAAAAAACCCCCCCCCCCCCAAAATGGAAAAAAAAATCCCCCAAGGGGGGGACTCGAACCCCCGAGGTTTTCCCCAAAAATTTTAAAAAACTGTTTTTAAAATTCCCCAAAAAACCAAAAAAAACCAACAAAATTTTTTTGTTTAAAACCAAACGACTGCAAACCCCTTTCAAAACCAAAATTGCCAAAAGCAAAACCCCAAAAGTTTCTTTTAATTCTTCCAAAAAAAACCCAAAACTCTAGAAAAAAAAAAAACCCCCAAATTTAAAATTTTTGGGCCCAAAAATCATCATTTTTTTAAATGACCCTCATCTTGGGAAAAAAAACAAAAAATCCCAAACCTGAACCCTTTTGTCGAGGGCCATTTTAAAAAACCCCTTTTTAAAATTTTTTGCTCCCTTTTTTTCTTTCGGTCAAATTTTTTTCCCATCATAATATAAATTTTTAAAACCAAAGAAATTTAAAGGCCCAAAAATTTTAAAATTTTAAACTGGTTTTTTTTTTCAAAAAATTTAACCCCGGGCACATTTATTGGCTTGGTCCAAAAACCCACTGGACCCCTTAAACACCAATTTTCGCCAAAAAACCAAAAAAAACCCCCCCTACAAAAAAACCCAAACAAAAATGCCCAAAATATGGAAAAAAAAAACGAAATTTTAAAAACATCTTGGCCCAAAAAATAAATTTATTCAAAAAACGATCGATTTAAATAACACCCCAAACTGGGCAAAAACTTTCAAACCTGGACCTACTTTTTATTTGTCTTCCTCTTCTTCTTCTTCTTTGACTTTCCTCCTTGTCACCGTCCAAAACCACAACAAAGACAAAAACAAACAAACAAACAAACAAAAAACAAACAAACAAAAAACAAAAAAGAAATAAAAGAAAGATAACTCATCCTACACCAGCCCTAAAAATGGAAGATTCTGGTAGCAGGGCTGGAGACCCTTGTCTTTTAAATTGGGTTACAATACATTGCCCATTCGGTCTACCCAAAACACTACCCAGTAACCCCCTTTCTTCGCTCTCTCTCTCTCTCTCTCTCTCTCTCTCTCTCTCTCCTCTCTTCCCTCTTACTCTCTCTCTCTCTCCCCCTCCTCTCTTTTCTTTTTTTCTTTTCTCTCTCTCTCTTTCTTTCTTCTCTCTCCCATTCTCTCTCTTCTCCCATTTTTTCTCTCTCTCCCATTCTCTCTCTTTTCCCACTCTCTCTCTATTCTCTCTGTCTCTCTCTTTTCTCTCTTTTCTTTCTTCTCTCTCTCTTTCTTTCTCTCTCTCTCTTTCTCTCTCTTTCTTTATCTCTCTCCCACTCTCTCTCTCCCACTCTCTCTCTCTTTCTCTCTCTCCCACTCTCTCTCTCCCACTCTCTGTCTGTCTCTCTCTCCCTCTCCCTCTCCCTCTCCTCTCCCCCCCCACTCTCTCTCTCTCCGCTCCCCACTCTCCCCCCCCCCCCCCACTCTCTCACACTGTCATATGTCCACACCCCGTTGACCCCAATCGTATCAAAACAATTCTGCATAAACGAATCAAAACAACTACTTGGCAAAGTTTAAAACTTCAAAAGTGGCCAAATTCCATTAACTCCCGGATCCCCTTGAAAATCGCATTGTTTTGATTTAAAAAAAAAACAAAACAAATTAATCTACTAAACTCGGATTTTTGTTTGTTTCGTTTCGTTTTTTTTTTTTTTTTTTTTTTTTTTTTTTTTTTTTTTTTTTTTTTTTTTTTTTTTTTTTTTTTTTTTTTTTTTTTTTTTAGCGAGAAGTACTAGTTTGTTTTTTGTTGTTTGTTGTTTTTTTCGTTTTTTGTTTTTTTTTTTTGGTCTTTTTTTTCGCTTTTTTTCTAAGTTTTTTTTTTTGTGTGAAAAGAACTTAGAATATATGTATTTGAAAACGCGATTCCTCCGTGCGCGCCAATTTTGGCCATGCATATGGCCATCTGGCAGCCCTGATTCGACCACCGATTTGAACGGTACCAAATCTTTGATCTGTCTGTACCCCTTGACCCTAATCTCACTCGCCTCACCATAGGATTTTCGGTTACTTGCGACATACCCTTTTGTTTTTGATACGAAAACTAGACATGTTGTATAGCGTATGTACTTTCCTTTCCGCCACATTTATTATAAAATAGATCCATCTACCCAATCACTGAAGGTTGGATGGTCATTAAAAAAAAAAAATTGAGCTTTATAAAAGTGCAATGTTCACTAAATGTGCTCAAAGAGGTCCCCTGTCCAACAGCAACACGTAACATGTAGAACGAGACATGACGCCTGTCAGGCAATATTACATTTTTCCGGACAGAGACAAAGCTGTTAACGGCCAGGTTCTCATTTACACCTGAGTAACGGTGAGAGAATGTGATTAAAGAACCTTTTTCCAAGGACTCAACTATGCGTCGAGCGCGAGGCTCGAACCGAGGATTTTCCAATCCGAAAGCGAGTGTCATACCACTAGACCGCATAGTGTATGTAGGTACTTTCCTTTCCTCCACATATTATAAAATAGACCCATATACCCAATCACTGAAGGATGGGTGGACAAAGCGGCCAGAAACAGAAACAATAACCGAAAATACATAAATAAATGAATTTAAAAAGTGTATTCAACCGTAGACCATCGTTCAGTTTAGCCTGATACTGAAATCCAAAAGGACTGGCAGTTTGACGTCATTATTTGAATTTTTTCACACGCCTAGTGAGTTGTCGTTTAGTTAGTGCTCATGAAACATTGTTGTCCCATTGGTTGAACTATTGAATACAACTCACGATTGTTTTCTTTTTTGGCCAAAGACTGGCATTTTGACGTCATTTCCTTTGTCATGTCACTAGCCATGTTTAAATTTAGCCTGCCCCTAAATTCAAAAGGACTGGCATTTTTTACGTCATAATTTGGGTTTTTAAAAAAACCCCCTTTTGATTGTGTTATAGGCTCATGGAAACAATGATTTTATTGGGTGAACGTTGAATCAACCGATTTTTTTTCGTTTGTGGCAAAAGACCTGGAAATTTTGACTCATAATTTGGTTTTTGGGAAAACCGACTTTTTCCGCCTTCCCCTTCTTTTTAAGTTTGGGTACAAAAAGAAAAGGTAGAAAAGCCCCCTCTGGGGACAATCGCAAAAATGTAAACAATGACAGTGATTTTAGACCCCTTTTTTTTACTGTCGATGGTTTGTGCTTAATAAAATACTCACTGTTCTAAAACCGTTTAAAATCAATAAAACCCAAAACAAAAAGAAAAAAATTTGAAAACCCTTAAACGTTTAAAAAAACTAAAATCAAAAAAATCGTGTAAATAATTAGTAAACCCTTTTGGGCGGATAAAAACAACAACAACGATCAAGAGAGATTTCCGTTTCCATTCACGTTACTTTTTATAAAACAACCAACTATTTTTTGTCCCGAGCACATGTGAGGGTGTGTCAAAAATTTTTCATTTTTTGGGGTTTGGTCAAAAATCTACTGGTTAAAAAAACCTTGGCATTTCTGTCCCTTTCTGCCCCAAGGGAAGAAACCAAAAGTCACCCCCCCCCCCCCCCCCCCCCCCCGCCATTGAACCAAAAGAGAGAGAAGAGAGAGGGGGAAAAAGAAAAGAGAGAAGAGAGAAAAGAGAAGAGAGAGAGAAAAAGAGAGAGAGAAAAAAGAGGGGAGAGACCTTTTCCCCCAAACCCACTTCGACGACGAAATGACTTCCCCTTGTTTACTACATAAATAGAGGGATTTATTGAAGGGGCTTTCATCAGAGAACTACACTTGGCTTCATGTGAAACCCCAAAAGCCTTGATTACAGATTGGGCCGCTAATTTAAAGGCTTGCCTCAGGGTAAATATGACACGAGGTATAATAGTATGCAAAAGGGCTAAGAAGCTCACAACATTGAAAACCGGGAAAAGAAATAAGGGACAAACACAAAAAAACATGCGAAACCCTTGAACTTTTATAGTCTGGTTAATACAGGAAGTGAGAATTACCCCATCAACGTGGAGGGAAAAAAAAAAAAAAAAAACAAAAACCCAAAGACCTGAGTGACGCCCAACTTCATACAAACTAAAACCTTTCGGGCAGCAATCTCTTTTAAACCACAGGGTGTGGCGTGCAAAATGAAGCCAGTGTGCCATCCAATAAAATTGCAAATTTTTATAAACATTAAAAAACAAAAAAAAAAAGATTAGAAATTTAGCTTTTAAAACATAAAGGGGACATCCCCCTAAAGGGGTCCCTGGGCCAAAACAACCTTAACATTAGGGGGGGGAAAACGAGACGCCTTTTAGGGGATATTAAAATTTTTGTTTTCCCACAAGACCACGTTGTTTAAAAACCATGTACCCTTTTTAAACCCGATACTGTGAGATAATGGGAGTAAAGAGCCTTTGTTCCCAAAGGGTTCAACGTGGGGCCCAGTAAGGCTCGAACCCGGGCCTTCCCCATCCCAAAAACGAGTGCCAACCACAAAACCACATACCCCCGCGAATGTCAACGAATATTTTCAGGATCCCAGGTTTCAGGGAGCCCCCCCCCCCCCCCCCCCCCCCCCCCCCCCCACCACTCTAATAAACTTTTAAATTTTTTATGATTTTTTCCCCCTGCCTGTAAAAAAACCTACATACTTTCATCTGTTCACAAAGGGACCCTCCTACCCCCGGCAATCAAAACAAAAAAAAAATTTTACCATTTAGCCAATCGGTCACCTGAAACCCACTTGACACGCAAAGGGACCTCCCCGATTTCTTTCCCGGCCCTAAAAGTCCACCCTCAGCAACACCCGGAAATGCGCCGGGGACTCCCCGGGGGGGGGGGGGGGAAGAAAAAAATGAAAGAAAATTTTTTTTAAAAGACCAAAAAAAAAAAAAAAAAAAAAAAAAAAAAAAGGGGGGAAAAAAATAAGAAAAGAAAAACTACTTTTTTTTTTTTGCCATCCGCGTTATGAGTAATGCTCACTGCAACTGAATTAACCCGACTATAAACGTTCATGGATACACACGGTTTTGTGTGTTGGCCATTTTACTTCCGGATGGCAATGTTATGAGCTTCTTAGCCAAGCGCATACTATTTATACTTTATACCATTTGCCCCCTGCCTGCTGCCTCTCTCTCCCATTGCACCCTCTTACCCCTCATAACAAAAACAACAAATCGCATTCTTAATCCGATGGCGAGTAGCTATTCTGGCCAATCTTTTCCCCTTCTAAACGTGACCCCCGTGTCAAAGCGGTATCATGTCGGAATACACTATAGTAGGGAAATTGAATTCATATCCACAAATATCAAACGTGGGTTTACTTTCTCTACGTCATGTGGAATATAAACACTATTTATTGCTTTGCAAAAACTTCTCAGGTCCGATTTCTCATCATTCTACCTCTAGATTTACAATTTTGGGTTGTGAATCATCCCGACATAATACCGTTTTGAGACGGAGGGTCACGAATACGTGTCATCTCAGAGTAGCAACACTATACAAGAATGCACCTGACGAACGGACGACGGACTCAGCTGGGGTAAAGACATACAGGCACTTGTTGCCCCATGCCCAATTCACTCCCTTCCACTCAATTACCCGTTGTTTTCCTAGACCCTTCTGCGACAAACTTGTTATTCCCAGCATGCTATCTACTATTCTCTGTCCGTTGGTCGCCGCCGAGTACTAGTTGTTGGACTATTAAATTAATTGAGCTTTATATAGGCGCAATATCCACTAAATGTGCTCAAAGCCCTTTACAGGGGTCCCTGGTCAACAGCAACATTTAACATGTAGGACGGACATGCCGCCTGCTAGGCGATATAAAAAATTTCGGACAAAGACAACGCTGTTAACGGCCAGAACTCATTTTACACCTGAGTACGGTGAGAGAATGTGAGTAAAGAGTCTTTTCCAAGGACTCAACAATGCGCCGAGCGCGAGGCTGGAACCCAGGACCTTCCGATCCGAAAGCGAGTGTCATACCACAAGACCACAAATAGCCGATCGTTGTAGCCATCGTTAACTTACAGATAGAATGACGTTGACGTCAATCGGGTCTTTTGTTGCATGTTATTGTTTGTTTGTTGTTTTTTTTTTTGTTGTTGCCATCCGCGTTTATGAGTAATTCTCACTAAACTGTATTAACCAGACTATAGATAGTATGCAGATGACGTCACTCAGGCCTTTTGTTGTTGTTTTTGCCATCCGCGTTTGTGAGTTGTTCTCACTAAACTGTATTAACCAGACTATAAAAGTTCATGGTTACACAGAGTTTGTGTGTTGGTCCGTTATACTTCCGGATGGCAATGTTGTGAACTCCTTGGCCAAGCGCATTCTATCTATAAACGTTTAAGTTACACGGAGTATTGTGTGTTGATCCGTTTTACTTCCGATGGCAATGTTTGTGAGCTCTCTAGCTCGCTACTCCTTCAATGCATTGTCTACGAACCTGTTCTCTCTGATCAAATTCTTGTAAAGCATTCCTCTTTTTTCCACCATCCCTCTCTCTCTCTCTCTCCTCTCTCCTCCTCTCCTTTCCCCTCTCTCTCTCTCTCTCTCTCTCTCTCTTTTCTTTTTTCTTTTTTCTTTCTCTGACTCTCCTTTTTATTTATCTTTCCCCTCTCTT
>NC_088368.1:41172944-41180444 GCF_034508935.2 Berghia stephanieae | reverse complement strand
GAGAGACGGAGAGAGAGACACAGAGAGAGAGATAGAGAGAGATAAATAGATAGTGAGAGAGTCGGAGAGAGACAGAGAAAGAGACAGAGAGTGAGAGAGACACACACACACCCAGAGAGAGGGAGAAAGATAAATAGAAAGTGAGAGTCAGAGAAAGACAGAAAGAAAGAAAGAAAGAGAGAGAGAGAGAGAGAGAGAGAGAGAGAGAGAGAGAGAGAGAGAGAGAGAGAGAGAGAGAGAGAGGGATGGGTGAAAAAGAGGAATGCTTTACAAGAATTTGATCAGAGAGAACAGGTTCGTAGACAATGCATTGAAGGAGTAGCGAGCTAAGAAGCTCACAACATTGCCATCCGGAAGTAAAACGGATCAACACACAATACTCCGTGTAACCTTAAACGTTTATAGATAGAATGCGCTTGGCCAAGGAGTTCACAACATTGCCATCCGGAAGTATAACGGACCAACACACAAACTCTGTGTAACCATGAACTTTTATAGTCTGGTTAATACAGTTTAGTGAGAACAACTCACAAACGCGGATGGCAAAAACAACAACAAAGGCCTGAGTGACGTCATCTGCATACTATCTATAGTCTGGTTAATACAGTTTAGTGAGAATTACTCATAAACGCGGATGGCAACAACAAACAAAAAACAACAAACAAACAATAACATGCAACAAAAGACCCGATTGACGTCAACGTCATTCTATCTGTAAGTTAACGATGGCTACAACGATCGGCTATATGTGGTCTTGTGGTATGACACTCGCTTTCGGATCGGAAGGTCCTGGGTTCCAGCCTCGCGCTCGGCGCATTGTTGAGTCCTTGGAAAAGACTCTTTACTCACATTCTCTCACCGTACTCAGGTGTAAAATGAGTTCCTGGCCGTTAACAGCGTTGTCTTTGTCCGAAAATTTTTTATATCGCCTAGCAGGCGGCATGTCCCGTCCTACATGTTAAATGTTGCTGTTGACCAGGGACCCCCTGTAAAGGGCTTTGAGCACATTTAGTGGATATTGCGCTATATAAAGCTCAATTTAATTTAATAGTCCAACAACTAGTACTCGGCGGCGACCAACGGACAGAGAATAGTAGATAGCATGCTGGGAATAACAAGTTTGTCGCAGAAGGGTCTAGGAAAACAACGGGTAATTGAGTGGAAGGGAGTGAATTGGGCATGGGGCAACAAGTGCCTGTATGTCTTTACCCCAGCTGAGTCCGTCGTCCGTTCGTCAGGTGCATTCTTGTATAGTGTTGCTACTCTGAGATGACACGTATTCGTGACCCTCCGTCTCAAAACGGTATTATGTCGGGATGATTCACAACCCAAAATTGTAAATCTAGAGGTAGAATGATGAGAAATCGGACCTGAGAAGTTTTTGCAAAGCAATAAATAGTGTTTATATTCCACCATGACGTAGAGAAAGTAAACCCACGTTTGATATTTGTGGATATGAATTCAATTTCCCTACTATAGTGTATTCCGACATGATACCGCTTTGACACGGTGGGTCACGTTTAGAAGGGGAAAAGATTGGCCAGAATAGCTACTCGCCATCGGATTAAGAATGCGATTTGTTGTTTTTGTTATGAGGGGTAAGAGGGTGCAATGGGAAGAGAGAGGCAGCAGGCAGGGGGCAAATGGTATAAAGTATAAATAGTATGCGCTTGGCTAAGAAGCTCATAACATTGCCATCCGGAAGTAAAACTGGCCAACACACAAAACCGTGTGTATCCATGAACGTTTATAGTCGGGTTAATTCAGTGCAGTGAGCATTACTCATAAACGCGGATGGCAAAAAAAAAAAAGAAAAGAAAATAACAAGGACCTGAGTGACGTCAACTTCGAACTATCTATAAAGCGAGTAAAGCCATCTTATCAAGACAGAGCTCTCAAACCTGGGACAAAGACCAAATATTTAGAATTTTGGCCATACAAAATTGTCCTTCTAATATCGAATAATTACTGTGACCCTCATCATGTCAAAAAAAAAAAAAACAAAAAAAAAAACACTCAAACTTGTGAAAATGACATATTTAGAATTTTGGCCTGAAAAAATCGTCCTTCTATTGTCAAAAACTTTCGTACCTGGGACTAAGACAAATTATTTAGATTTTTGGTCAGAAAACTCGTCCTTCTAATAACGACCGATTAAAATGGTCCCCATCTTGTCACAAACTCTCAAACATGGGACTAAGACAAAAAATTTAGAATTTTAGCCAGAAAAATCGTCCTTCAAATATTGATTAATTAAAATGACTCACATTTTTGCCAAAAACTCTCATACTATTTATAATTTTGGGCAGGAAATATCGTTTTTGCGGCTATGTGGTCTTGTGGTATGACACTCGCTTTCGGGTCGGAAGGTCCTGGGTTCGAGCCTCGCTCCATCGGCGCATAGTTGAATCCTTGGAAAAAGGCTCTTTACTCACATTCATTCTCTCAGCGTACTCAGGTGTAAAATGAGTACCTAACCGTTCACAGCGTTGTCTCTGTGGGGGGGAAAAATTCAACATCGCCTAACAGGCGTCACGGAATTCAAAGGTTTGAGAGTTTTAGTTGGGTTTCTTTTGGTTTTTTTGGCAAGATGAGGGTCTTTTTATACGACAGATGATTGAAGGACGGGTTTTCTGGCCTAAATTCTAAATATGACTGTAGTTTTTCTTTTCTTATTTTTTTCCCTCTTTTTTTTTTTCCTTTTTTTTTTTTTTTGGTCTTTTAAAAAAAAGTTTCTTTCATTTTTCTTCTTCCCCCCCTCCCCCCCAGAGTACCCGCGTCAGTCCGGGTGTCTGACTGACTGGCTGGACTGTATGACCGGACGACATCGGGGAGGTACCGTGCGTGTCAAGTCGGTCAGGTGACCGATTGGCTAAATGGTAAAATGTTGTTTGTTTTGATTGCCAGGGGTAGGAGGGTGCTTTGTGAACAGATGTATGTATGTAGGTTGTTTTACAGGCAGGGGGCAAATCATATAAAATTATAAGATTATTAGAGTGGTGGGGGGGCGGGGGGGGGGGGGGGGGCTGCCTGAAACCTGGGATCCTGAAAATATTCGTTGACATTCGCGCGGCTATGTGGTCTTGTGGTATGGCACTCGCTTTGGGATCGGAAGGTCCTGGGTTCGAGCCTTACTCGGCGCACAGTTGAATCCTTGAACAAAGGCTCTTTACTCACATTATCTCACAGTACTCAGGTGTAAAATGAGTACATGGCCTTTAACAACGTGGTCTCTGTCGGAACAAAAATGTAATATCGCCTAAAAGGCGTCTCGTCTCGTCCTACATGTTAAGTGTTGCTGTTGGCCAGGGACCCCTTTAGTGGATGTTGCCCTATGTATAAAAGCTAAATTTCTAATCTTTTTTTTTTTGTCTTTAATGTTTACTATAAATAGACAATGTTATTGGATGGCACACTGGCTTCATGTGCACGCCACAGCCTGTGGATTAGAGATTGCTGCTGAAGGTATAGATAGTATGAAGTTGACGTCACTCAGGTCTTTGTTATTGTTTTTTTTTTTTTTTCCATCCACGTTGATGAGTAATTCTCACTAACCTGTATTAACCAGACTATAAAAGTTCAAGGTTACGCATAGTTTTGTGTGTTTGTCCGTTATACTTCCGGATGGCAATGTTGTGAGCTTCTTAGCCAATCGCATACTATCTATACCTCGTGTCATCATGACATGAGGCACGCCTTTAGTTAGCGGCAATCTGTAATCCACAGGCTATGGGCATACACATGAAGCCAAGTGTACGTTCTCTGATGAAGCCATTCAATAACATCCGTCTATTTATAGTAGTAAACATAGGGGAAGTCATTTCCGCTCGTCGATAGTGGGTGGGTGAAGAAGGTCTCTCTCTCTCTCTCTCTCTCTCTCTCTCTCTCTCTCTCTCTCTCTCTCTCTCTCTCTCTCTCTCTCTCTCTCTTTGGTTCAATGGCGGGGGGGGGGGGGGGGGGGGGGGGGGTGACTTGGTGCTTCTTGGGACAGAAGGTGACAGAGTGCACAAGGTATTAACCAGTAGATTTTTGACCAATCAAAACATGAAATTTGTGACACACCCTCACATGTGCTCGGACAAACATAGTTGGTTGTTTATAAACAGTAACGTGAATGGAATCGACTCTCTCTCTGATCGTTGTTGTTGTTTCATACCGCCAAATGGGTGACTAGTTATCACACGATTTTCTTGATCAGATTATAAACGTTTAAGTTTACACATAATTTTCTGTGTTGGTTCTATTGATCAAGCGGTAGAACAGTGAGTATTTTACTTAAGCACAAACCATCGACAGTAAAACATGTGTCTACAAATCACTGTCATTGTTTACATTATGACGATTGTCCGAGAGGCGTGCTTATCTACCTGTCTATTGTACCGAAACTTAAAAGAGAAGGCGGAGTCGGTTCCAATAACCAAATTATGACGTCAAAATGCCAGTCTTTTGCCACAAACGAAAACAAATCCTGAGTTGTATTCAACAGTTCAGCCAATGAAATCACTTGTTTCCATGAGCTCTACTAACGACAACTCACAAGGCGGTTTAAAAACCAAATTATGACGTCAAACTGCCAGTCCTTTTGAATTTCAGTGTCAGGCTATAACTTAACGATGGCTACGCTGACACTGACCAAAGGAAATGACGTCAAAATGCCAGTCTTTGGCCACAAAAGAAAACAAATCGTGAGTTGTATTCAATAGTTCAACCAATGGGACAACATGTTTCCATGAGCACTACTAACGACAACTCACTAGGCGGTGAAAAAATTCAAATAATGACGTCAAACTGCCAGTCCTTTTGGATTTCAGTATCAGGCTAAACTGAACGATGGCTACGGTTGAATACACTTTTTAAATTCATTTATTTATGTATTTTCGGTTTGTTTCTGTTTCTGGCCGCTTTGTCCACCCATCCTTCAGTGATTGGGTATATGGGTCTATTTTATAATATGTGGAGGAAAGGAAAGTACCTACATACACTATGCGGTCTAGTGGTATGACACTCGCTTTCGGATTGGAAAATCCTCGGTTCGAGCCTCGCGCTCGACGCATAGTTGAGTCCTTGGAAAAAGGTTCTTTAATCACATTCTCTCACCGTACTCAGGTGTAAAATGAGAACCTGGCCGTTAACAGCTTTGTCTCTGTCCGGAAAAATGTAATATTGCCTGACAGGCGTCATGTCTCGTTCTACATGTTACGTGTTGCTGTTGGACAGGGGACCTCTTTGAGCACATTTAGTGAACATTGCACTTTATAAAGCTCAATTTTTTTTTTTTAATGACCATCCAACCTTCAGTGATTGGGTAGATGGATCTATTTTATAATAAATGTGGCGGAAAGGAAAGTACATACGCTATACAACATGTCTAGTTTTCGTATCAAAACAAAAGGGTATGTCGCAAGTAACCGAAATCCTATGGTGAGGCGAGTGAGATTAAGGGTCAAGGGGTACAGACAGATCAAAGATTTGGTACCGTTCAAATCGGTGGTCGAATCAGGGCTGCCAGATGGCCATATGCATGGCCAAAATTGGCCGCACGGAGAATCGCGTTTCAAATACATATATTCTAAGTTCTTTTCACACAAAAAAAAAACTTAGAAAAAAAGCGAAAAAAAGACCAAAAAAAAAACAAAAACGAAAAAACAACAACAACAAAAACAAACTAGTACTATCTCGCTAAAAAAAAAAAACAAAAAAAAAAAAAAAAAAAAAAAAAAAAAAAAAAAAAAAAAAAAAAAAAAAACGAAACGAAACAAACAAAAATCCGAGTTTAGTAGATTAATTTGTTTTGTTTTTTTTTTAAATCAAAACCAATGCGATTTTCAAGGGGATCCGGGAGTTAATGGAATTTGGCCACTTTTGAAGTTTTAAACTTTGCCAAAGTAGTTGTTGATTCGTTTATGCAGAATGTTTTGATACGATTGGGGTCAACGGGTGTGGACATATGACAGTGTGAGAGAGTGGGGGGGGGGGGGGGGAGAGTGGGAGAGAGAGAGAGAGTGGGGGAGGGAGAGGGAGAGGGAGAGGGAGAGAGAGACAGACAGAGAGTGGGAGAGAGAGAGTGGGAGAGAGTGGAGAGAGGAGAAGAGAGAGGAGAGTGGGAGAGAGAGAGAGGGGAGAGAGAAGAAAGAAAGAGAGAGAAAGGAGAGAGAGAAGGAAAGAAAGAGAGAGAGAGAGAAAGAAGAGAGAAAAGAGAGAGAGAGAGAGACAGAGAGACATAGAGAGAGAGTGGGAGAGAGAGAATGGGAGAGAGAGAGAATGGGAGAGAGAGAGAATGGGAGAGAGAGAGAAAGAAAGAGAGAGGAGAAGAAGAAGAGAGAGAGAGAGAGAGAGGAGAGACGAGAAGGAAGAAGGAGGAGAGAGAGGGTGGGTAGAGACCGTTACTGTGTGTTTTGGGTAGACGAATGGTGTATTGTACCATTAAAGAGGTCTCAGCCTGCTACCAGATCTTCCATTTTTAGGGCTGGTGTAGGATGAGTTATCTTTCTTTTATTTCTTTTTTGTTTTTTGTTTGTTTGTTTTTTGTTTGTTTGTTTGTTTGTTTTTGTCTTTGTTGTGGTTTTGGACGGTGACAAGGAGGAAAGTCAAAGAAGAAGAAGAAGAGGAAGACAAATAAAAAGTAGGTCCCAGGTTTGAAAGTTTTTGCCCAGTTGAGTGTTATTTAAATCGATCGATATTTGAATAAATTTAGTTTTTGGGCCAAGATGTCTAAAATCCGTGTTTTTCCATAGTTTGGCAGTTGATTGGTTTTGTACTTGGGGTGTTTTGGCGATATGGTGCTAATGAGTCCAGTCGGTTGGACCAAGCCAATAAATGTGACCAGTTATCTTCTAGAAAAAAAATACAGATTAAATAAATATTTGGCCATAAACTTCGTGGATTCAAATTATATTATCGATCGATTTAAATGACCGAAAGAGAGCAAAAACTTTCAAACCTGGGACTAAATATGACCTCGACGAGGTATCAGGTTTGAGAGTTTTGTTTTTTTTCCAAGATGAGGGTCATTTAAAATGATCGATATTTGGCCAAAATTTAAAATATGGGTTTTTCTAGAGTTTGGCTGTTGACAGATTACGTACTTGGGGTGCTTTGGCAATTTGGTGCTAATGGGTGCAGTCGTTTGGCTAAACAAATAAATTTGTCTGGTTTTTCGAGTTTTGACCAGTTAAAAACAGATTTAAACATTTTGGGCAGACACCTCGTGTTCGAGTCCCGCTTGAGTCCACTTGGGGGGGGGGGTGTGGGGGGGGGGGGGGCTTAGCGATATGGTGTTAATGAGTGCAGTCGGTTGGACTAGCAAATCAATGCGTCTGGTTCTTTTGACCAGTTAGTTATCTTATAGAAAAAAACGCGGATTAAAAAACATTTGGCCAAAAACTTCGTGGATTCAAATTATTATAAATTATTCAAAACGCAAAATTCGATCGATTTAAATGACCAAAAAAGAGTAAAAACTTTAAAATCTGGGACTAAGAATGACCTCGACGAGGTCCC
>NC_088368.1:41157944-41165444 GCF_034508935.2 Berghia stephanieae | reverse complement strand
ATAAATAAAATGAAAACACACAGTCTTAATCCCTGTATGCAAGAAGTTTGAATTGAAAATATTCCGAATATTATTGGAAACTCTATCCTTATCGGAATGGTTTGATATCGATCTGCAATAATATCGTTTGAATTCACGAGTAATACGAGAACCAGACCAGCCTAGCCCCATTGATTTGTATCAATATCAAAGCATACGTCATGAAAGAAAATCAATCGATCAATCAAACAATATCGATTATCGTTTATTGATCGATATAAAAAGGAAAGAATTTCGATATAATATAACGCTTGACTTGCTACTATAATAGTAAGACAGGGGGAATGTGATGTATCGATATGAGATGGTAGTAAAACACAGGACTGGAATTATCGATTTTAACTAGTAAGGAGGTTATCGATTTAACCCTCTGCTTACCAGCTATTTTCAGGATTTTCCCCAAAACTTCACACCCAACTAACACAAAATATACTTATTATCACTCAAACACAACAGCAGTAAGTTCTTGCGATACATAATTTCTTTATCAAAACATGCTCTACAACACACTGTGTTCATTTTGTTTAAATTTTATGATGTACAAGAGAAATTTTTATCAGAAAAAGGCTGGTTGTATCGTAACGAATGTGACGATTTTCCTGTAGTTGGTAAGGAGAGGGTTAAATGGTTGCTATAGCTCAATGGATAAAGTACTGAACAACTGAACTATCTAATTGTTCAAACACTTCGTCAGCTATATAGTCTAGTGGTATGACACTCGTTTTCGGATCGGAAGATCCTGGGTTCGAGCCTCGCTCGGCCCTAGTTGAGTCCTTGGAGAGGGTTCTTTGCTCACATAATTTTCTCATCGTACTCAGGTGTAAAATTAGTACCTGGCCTTTAAAAGCGTTGGCTCTGCCCGAAAAAAATTGTAATATCGCCTAACAGGCGTCATGTCCCGTCCTTTGTAAAGAGCTTTAAGCACATTTAGTTTTCTGACCAAATGGTATGATATTAGTACTTTTATTCACCATAATTTGGCTGGAATAGTATAGATAGTATGCGCTTGGCTAAGAAGCTCATAACATTGCCATCCGGAAGTATAACGGACCAACACACAAAATTGTGTGTATCCATGAACGTTTATAGTCAGGTTAATACAGTTCAGTGATCATTACTCATAAACGCAGATGGCAAAAAAAAAAAAAAACAATAACAAAGACCTGAGTGACGTCATCTTCGAACTATCTATACGATTCTTACACTCTTTCTTTTTGGAATTCCGGACGTGTTTCCAACCATTGCACGAGCTTGCGAGTACGCGGTGTGAACAAAGTTCGAATTCCAAAACGCAAGAGTGTAAGAAATATTTTATTCTAGTCCTCAATCGATTCTGATTTCGTCATCTTTGAATAAAAGACATTTTCAAAAAATATTCAAATGGTACTTTTTTTTTCAAAAAAAAAAATCTAATTTGAGTGAAATTAACGTTTGATTAACCCGCTCCTTACCAACTATAGGAATCAACATTTCTCATAATATGCATAGTTCTTTTGAACATCATAAAAGTGTGTTTTTAGAGCATGTTTTGCTGAAGACATTAGGTCTATGTATCGCAAGAACTAATCGCTATTGTGTTTTAGTGATTATAAAAAAATATATTTTGTGTTAGTTGGGACGTGGCATTTGGGGAAAATCTTGGAAATGGCTGGTAAGGAGAGGGTTAACTGGCGTCACAAATTATTATTGTAACCTTGATATCATTACACGTTACTATTTAGGGAAAGGGGTGGAATTATATAAGATATAAGTTTTGTGTTCAGGGGCGGTTTTGGGTCTAATTATTAGGAAAATCCGTCAACAATTCATTTTGAGATTTTGGTGGAAAAGATATTTTATTATCTTAGAAATAATAATATTGAAATCCAAATTCTTTAAATAGACAATAAAGGCAGGAAAAAACCAGTCGAAAAGGGTACACGTTGTACAAAAAGAGTGAAAAACGGAAAGCTATTCTGCTATGATGTCATTTTTCTAAGGTATGGGATATTATGGCAAACGTTTCTAATAATCTATTCAATGAAATCGTCTGAATTTTCCACAGAGATAATGTATTATGTTACCATAGAGAGGTTTTTTTTCTGATAACGTATGTGTATTTTGAATTATAATCCAAATTATAAATTTTTAACATCAATTTTGTCATTACATTTTGATTCTCAACTTTGTAATGTTCTAATAAAAATTCCATAAGCAAAAGCCGTAAAATCTCTCTATGGTGACACACTATGGTACAATGTTGACAAGAGGGAAGGATATGGAGGTCATTCCTTCATTAGTTTTTGTGGAACGTTTGTCACAAGATTGTTATATATTTTTTTTATGCCAGACCCCCAAATTAGATCGTATAATAGCTATCAACACAGATAATTTATATTTTTCATCAAAAATGTTTTTGTTTTTTTTTTAACCTATGATGACGACACAGGAATGGACAACATCCGGGAGCCGCGTACACTCTTGGAGTACAGGACAGAATGGCGAAGACTTGTGGCTCATGTTGGGCGCCCCAAGGGGGGGTGGGGGGGGGGTGGCCTAAGTAAGTAAGTTTGACGATACAGAATGATTAAAACCGCCCAATATAGGTAATTATTTTATTTATTTTGTCTTTAGAAAAGACTCAAACCGCCCATTAACCTTTGTTTGAATATCTGACGTCACAGATTATGAGTGTAAACATGATATCAATACGCGTGACTATTTAGGGAGAGGGGTGGAAAAATATAAGTTTTGTGTTAATAGGTCATTGTTTTCGGAGATCGTTTGTGTTTTGTATGTCATGTGCGATATGTATTGATTCTTTTTTCGGGGGAGGGGGGGGGGGGTTGTTTATGTTTCATTGATCACAATTTTAAATGTCACTGTGTCTTACTATTGAGCTAAACAGAGGCTAAAAATATGAAACGGTATGTGTTTATGTGTGTGTGTGTATACGTGTGTATGTGTGTGTGTATACCTGTGTATGTGTGTGTGTTTCTGTGTATGTGTTTGTATGTGTATGCGTGTGGCTGTGTGTTTGTATGTATGTGTGTGTCTGTGTGTTTGTGTGTGTCTGTGTGTGTTTGTATGTTTGTGTGTGTCTGTGTGTGTAGGTATGTGTGTGTTTGTATGTATGAGTGTCTCTGTGTCTGTGTGTGTCTGTGTCACTGTATGTGTTTGTATGTGTCTGTGTCTGTGTGTTTGTGTGTTTCCGTGTGTGTGTAGGTGTGTATTAGTGTTTGTATGTATGTGTGTGTCTGTGTGTTTGTGTGTGTCTGTGTGTTTGTGTGTGTCTGTGTGTTTGTGTGTCTGTGTCTATAGATAGAATGCGCTTGGCCAAGGAGTTCACAACATTGCCATCCGGAAGTATAACGGACCAACACACAAACTCTGTGTAACCATGAACTTTTATAGTCTGGTTAATACGGTTTAGTAAGAACAACTCACAAACGCGGATGGCAAAAACAATAACAAAGGCCTGAGTGACGTCATCTGCATACTATCTATATGTTTGTGTGTGTCCGTGCGTGTGTAGGTGTGTGTGTATGTATGCGTGTGTCTGTGTGTGTGTGTGTGTATGTCCGTGTATGTCACTGTGTCACATTGAGCTAAACAGAGACATTGGATAAAAATATGAAACGGTATCCGTGTTTGTGTGTGTGTGCGTGTGTGTGTCTGTGCATGTATGTGTGTGTGTTTGTGTGTAACACACGTGAGCTTTTCTGATAGCGCAATATTCACTAAATGTGTTCAAAGCGCTTCACAAATTTTCTCTGAAACCAACAGCAACACGTAACATGTAGAACGAGACATGGCGCTTGTTAGGCGATACGTATTACAATATTTTTTCCGACAGATACAACGCTGTTAACGGCCAAGTACTCATTTTACAACTGAGTACGGTGAGAGAATGTGAATAAAGAACATTTTCCAAGGACTCAACTATGCGCCGAACGAGGCTCGAACCCGGGACCTTCTTAAAGCGCTTTGAGCACGTTTAGTGGAAATTGCGCCATATGAAAGTTCTAGTTTGTTTTTGTTTTGTTTTTTCTTCAGATTATTTTGATATTATTGTAAAGTACAAAAGGTTCCGATTTTCTCACAAAGAACTTGTGACGTCACTCGTGTCATTATCAACGTCACGGATCAATTATTTTTTGAAGTCTACTCGACGTGTACCGGTTTTGCAGGTCTGATAACCCAATTGTTATGGCCTCATTGTCACAATGGTAAATAATATCAAACCAACGTCTACCCAATTTCAGGTCTGATAAACCAATTGTTATGGCCTGCCCCATTGTCACAATGGTAAATAATATCAAACCAACGTCTACTCAGTTACAGGGTCTGATAACCCAAGTGTTATGGCCTCATTGTCACAATGGTAAATAATATCAAACCAACGTCTACCCAATTTCAGGTCTGATAAACCAATTGTTATGGCCTGCCTCATTGTCACAATGGTAAATAATATCAAACCAACGTCTACCCAATTTCAGGTCTGATAACCCAATTTTTATGGCCTCATTGTCACAATGGTAAATAATATCAAACCAACGTGCACTCAGTTACAGGGTCTGATAGTTTAAAGTGTTATTTTCTCATTGTTGAAATGGAAATACTCTCAAAATATTCATTCTCCATTACAATTACAACAACGTTAAAAACAAGCCCCTGATTGCGTCTGGTTATCCGACCTGATACGTCGGAACTACTATATGGATATAGCCTTTAAAGAACACGATTTTCATTAAATAACAACGGAGAGATTTTTTTTTTAAATAACCAAAAAAAAATGAATAAAATAAAAACAAACAAACAAACAAACAAAAACAAAAATAAAAACAATTAATTACAAGAAACAAGAACGGATATACAAAACAAAAAGCATACATACATACGTACGTACGCACGCACGCACAGATCCAGAAGAATTCCACGGTTCATGCATGAGGCGACCTATGTAACTTATCAAATCACAGCATTGGTCCTTCAATAAAGATTGGCTACTCATTTCTGTTTTTAACAAAACGTTCTATCTACGGGTTGATAATAAATAACAATGTGAAATTGAATGTAAGCTTCAATGACTTAATTACGAAAACAGGTAGAATGGACGTTTTGGGTTTCCCCTTTATCAACAAACAGGATGAATGAAACACTACGTAGATATGTAAATGTTGCTGCTTGAAGCTCGAAGAAATAAATAACAATGTGAAATTGAATTTAAGCTTCAATGACTAAATTACGCAAACAGGCAGAATTGACATTTCGGGTTTCCCCTTTATCAACAAACAGGATGAATGAAACACTACGGGTTGAAGGAGATGATGTGATAGTGGCGTTGTTAAGATGGATAAATCTTAATATCGATTATCTATTAAAATAATCTTGATCCATCTTAACAATGGCACTACCACATAGTTGAGTCCTTGGAAAAGACTATTTACCCATAATATCTCACCGTACTCAGGTGGAAAAATGAGTACCTGACAGTTAACAGCGTTGTCTCTGTCCGAAAAAAATGATAATGTCGCCAAACAGGCTTCATGTCTTGTCCTAAATGTTAAATGTTGTTGTTGGCCGGGGACACCTTGTAAAGCGCTTTGAGCACATTTAGTGGATATTGCTCAATTTATTTATTAACTCAATCCAGGAGATTTTTGCTACTTTTCAAAATTGGAAAAAAATGTATTAGAAATGAACATGTAAATATATATTTTAAACAACTATCATTAACATGCAAAAACTAAAAACATTAGCTTTGATTCTACTATACGCCTATAATTTGTCTCAGAAATATGTAATGAATAGGCATGGGGTAAAAGTAACCCCGGGTAAACTACGGATATAGTCGGTGTTAGGGTTGACGTTCTCTCTGTAAGGTGACGTCCAATCAAGGGACGCTACTCTTCCGCTAATCTCATTCCCTATTCCACATGCCTAGTGGCTCATGGCACTAGACATACTACCTTTACATTCGAAGTGTGAGAAAAAATAATCATTCAAAGAAAGATACGACCTTTTTTTTTATTTCCGAGGAACTCAATAAGAATGTAATTTATTTTGACGTCTCTACGCCAAATCAGATAATCCAATCTGACAATCCAAGGTGGCCACCGTTGTCTACACAAGAGATTAACACACCCACCGCCGGTGTCTTTCGGCCATTCCTGAACATTCATTCAGCCTGGTGCGAGGAATGGAAAAGGAATAAACCAACAGGAGGGGAACTAATTGAAGATCCCTGTAAAAGTCTCCCAGGTCTACAGGATCAACCAAGAAAATAATGGGTAGCTACAAATAGACTACGGTCAAAACATACAAGAACAGCTGCCAACATGCACAAATGGGGGCTCCAAGAATCACCAACATGCCCAAAGTGCAACCAAGCACCACAAGATGCAAACTACCTCGTACTAGACTGCCCAGAGACAAAACTAGAAGGGGGATTTGAAACCATCAACAAATGTGATGATGACTTCCGAACCTGGGTTGATACCTTGAACATAGAAGTGTAGCCGAACGATACTACTACTACTACTACTACTACTACTATACTACTACTACTACTACTACTACTACTAACTACTACTATACTACTACTACTACTACCTACTACTACTATACTACTACTACTACTAACTACTACTACTACTACTACTACTACTACTACTACTACTACACTACTACTACTACTACCTACTACTACTACTACTACTACTACTTACAACAATACTACTACTACTACTACTACTACTACTACTACTACTATATACAACTACTACTACTACTACTACTACTACTACTATACTACTACTACTACTACTACTACTACTACTATACTACTACACTACTACTACTACTACTACCATACTACTACTACTACTACTACTACTACTACTACTACTACTACTACTACTACTACTACTACTACTACTACTACTACCACTACTACTACTACTACTATTACAACAACTACTACTACTACTACTACTACTACTACTACTACTACTACCACTACCACTACTACTACTACTACTTTTACAACAACAACAACTACTACTACTACTACTACTACTACTACTACTACTACTACTACTACTACTATTACAACAACAACAACTACTACTACTACTACTACTACTACTAGTACTACTACCACTACTACTACTACTATTATTACTACTACTACTACCACTACTACTACTACTACCACTACCACTACTACTACTACTACTACTACTACTACTACTACCACTACTACTACTACTACTACTACTATTACAACTACTACTACTACTACTACTACTACTATTACAACTACTACTACTACTACTACTACTACTACTATTACAACTACTACTACTACTACTACTACTACTACTATTCAGGGATCATTAAACATGCATGCAGCGAGAGTGGCTCAGCGCTTCGGGGTCTTTGGTTAGAACTTTTCGTAAGTCTTGTGATCAGAATGTA
>NC_088368.1:41137944-41142944 GCF_034508935.2 Berghia stephanieae | reverse complement strand
TGGCCGTTAGTTAATAGCGTTGTCTCTGTCCGTAAATAAAAATGGTAATATCGCCTACTAACAAGCGTCATGTCTCGTCCTGCATGTTAAGTGTTGCTGTTAGTTATTGGAACCTTTATAAAGCCCTTTGAGCACGTTTAACTCTCTCCTTACCAGCCATTTTCAGGATTTCCCCCAAAACTTCACACCCAACTAACTCAAAATATTTTTTTTTTCATCACTCAAACATAACAGCAGTAAAGTTCTTGCGATACATAATTTCTTTATCAAAACAAGCTCTGCAACACACTGTGTTCATTTTGTTTAAATTTTATGATGTACAAAAGAAATTTGAACAAGAAAAATGTTGGTTGTGTCGTAACGAATGTGACGATTTTCCTATAGATAGAATGCGCTTGGCCAAGGAGTTCACAACATTGCCATCCGGAAGTATAACGGACCACCACACAAACTCTGTGTAACCATGAACTTTTATAGTCTGGTTAATACAGTTTAGTGAGAACAACTCACAAACGCGGATGGCAAAAACAATAAGAAAGGCCTGAGTGACGTCATCTGCATACTATCTATAGTTGGTAAGGAGAGGGTTCATGGCTGTTGCTCAAAAGATAGTATGCAGATGACGTCACTCGGGCCTTTGTTATTGTTTTTTGCCATCCGCGTTTGTGAGTTGTTCTCACTAAACTGTATTAACCAGGCTATAAAAGTTCATGGTCACACAGAGTTTGTGTGTTGGTCCGTTATACTTCCGGATGGCAATGTTGTGAACTCCTTGGCCAAGCGCATACTATCTATATAAAACTTCACGTTTTTGTTTGTTTTGTTTTGTTTTTATTTTTTGTTTTTGTTTTTTGTTGCTTGGTTTTTAAATTGTAATATCGCCTAACGAGCGTCATGCCTTAGTACCCTACATGTGAAGTGTTGCTGTTGGATTGCGATCACCTGTAAAGCGATTTGTACACGTTTAGTGGATATTAGGCTCCGCTATAGATAGTATGCGCTTGGCTAAGAAGCTCATAACATTGCCATCCGGAAGTATAACGGACCAACACACAAAACTTTGTGTAACCATGAACGTTTATAGTCTGGTTAATAGAGTTCAGTGAGCATTACTCATACACGCGGATGGCAAAAAAAAAACAATAACAAAGGCCTGAGTGACGTCATCTTCGAACTATCTATATTCTAGTGTCCTGTTACAAACAATGATGATAATATAATATCCTTGACTGGAGATGATGGTGTGAGTGGAGGGATTGGGTTGGAAAGTGCGTGAGATGGTGGTGACGGGTTGAAGAAGTACGTAAATAAATGAATGAATAAATGAATAAATAAGTCAATAAGTGGATGAACATATGAATGGGTATCTAAATAGATGGAGAAATAGATAAATAAATAAAAGGATAAATATATGAATAAATATATAAATGAATTAATAAGCAGATAAATGAATGAATGAATGAATGAATGAATGAATAAAAAATAAGTGCTGGCATATAAATAGTTCGAAGATGACGTCACTCAGGTCTTTGTTATTGTTTTTTTTTGTGTTTTTTTTTTGCCATCCGCGTTAATGAGTAATACTCACTGAACTATATTCACCCGACTATAAACGTTCATGAATACACACAGTTATGTGTGTTGGTCCGTTATACTTCCGGATGGCAATGTTATCAAGTTCTTAGCCAAGCGCATACTATCTATACACATTGCTATGATCAAAGAGCTGAACGACCAAATACACACTGATTCATAATATAGATAGAATGCGCTTGGCCAAGGAGTTCACAACATTGCCATCCGGAAGTATAACGGACCAACACACAAACTCTGTGTAACCATGAACTTTTATAGTCTGGTTAATACAGTTTAGTGAGAACAACTCACAAACGCGGATGGCAAAAACAATAACAAAGGCCTGAGTGACGTCATCTGCATACTATCTATAGATAGTATGCGCTTGGCTAAGAAGCTCATAACATCGCCATCCGGAAGTATAACGGACCAACACACAAAACTGTGTGTAACCATGAACTTTTATAGTCAGGTTAATACAGTTCAGTGAGTATTACTCATAAACGCGGATGGCAAAAAAAAAAAAAAAACAATAACAAAGACCTGAGTGACGTCATCTTCGAACTATTTATACTGATTTAACAAATTCTCACTCACTGTGACCCGTAACGATTGACATTGAATAGCCCGATCTCTCAGTTGATAGAGCACTCGCTTCCCTCTCCAAAGGGACCGAGATCAATCCCGAATGAATTTGAGATTATTTATCTTGTTTCTATGGCCTGGGTCTATAAGATCAGGCGGAAAGTACTTTGCGATAATACTAGCAATAAATAACGATGTGAAATTGAATGTAAGCTTCAATTTAATATAGGAAAACAGATAAAATGGACGTTTCGGGTTTCCTCTTTGTCAACAAAACAGGATGAATAACACTACAGACGCCACTACCACATCATTATCTCATTAGTCTGTAGTATTATTCATCCTGTTTTGTTGATAAAGGGGAAACCCAAAACGTCCATTTTATCTGTTTTCCTATATCAAATTGAATCTTAAATTCAATTTCAAATTGTTATTTAATTTATTTCTTCGAGCTTCGAGCAGCAACATTTACATTGATAAAGACTAGTAGCGAGTTATCCAACGGGTAGCAAGAAATTGTCTGTTTCATGCTATAGAAAAAAAAAAGCTCTTTAGTATTGTTTTGAGCCAGACATTTTTATGAGTAGTTGTCACTTAATAATATCAATTAGACTATAAACGTTTGTCAGCTGCTGATATGTTTAATTTAGCTGGTGGACGTTGTGAGTATTTCACCTAAGCGCATAGCATCAATACAAAACACAATACCAGACTGATCCAAGGGGAGACAATAGAAGGGAGAGTGATCGCCCTTAGCCTTCTATTCATGTTATCGATAAAAGGTCTCGTCCCCTGACTGATGATAGATGGCATCCCAGTACAAGGATCTCGACGAGCTCTCTGCTCTTTCTATCTTATCTTTCCTCACTCTTGTACGCCGGGGAGATTGTATCGCTCAAGTGATACTTTATCTGTCTGTCTGTCTGTCTGCCTCTCTCTCTCTCTCTCTCTCTCTCTCTCTCTCTCTCTCTATTTCTCTCTGCTCTTTCCTCTTGTACGCCGGGGAGATGGTATCGTTCAAGTGATATTTTATCTCTCTCTCTCTCTCACACACACACACACACACACTCTCTCTCTCTCTCTCTCTCTCTCTCTCTCTCTTTCTTTCTTTCTTTCTTTCTCTCTTTCTTTCTGTCTGTCTCTCTCTCTCTGTCACACACACACACACACACACACACAACACACACACACACACAAACATGCATTTCATTATTTTAATTACATCATACTATTTTGTTAGCGACCTGTTACATTTAAAATACAAATACGATGCGTGGGGAGGAAGGGGGGGGGGGTGAAAGAAAATGAACAGATGGTTGGGAAATTATTGTGGGGGAAAAGTGAGAGAAAGATAGAGAGATAGCTAGATAGAGAGAGAGAGCGGGAGAGAGAGAGAAGATAGAAAGAGGAGGTAGTGACAGTCACAGAGAGAGAGAGAGAGAGAGAGAGAGGGGGGGGGGATAAAGAGACAACATAAGGACTAACAGAGAGAGATAAAGAGAGAGAGAGATAGAGGGAGAGACACAGATATAAAAATAAGTATATGTCGATAGATAGATAGATAGATAGATAGATAGATAGATAGATAGATAGATAGATAGATAGATAGATAGATAGATAGATAGAGAGTTAAAGAGAGAGCCGGCCAGCTAAGAGAGATATATAGGTAGATAGATATATACATAGAGAGAGAGAGATAGAGAGAGAGAGAGAGATAGATAGAGAGAGAGAGAGAGAGAGAGAGAAGAAATAGGGTGGTAGGGTGGGTAAAATAAGGAAATCAGGGTGGTCGTATACAGTTACACAGTTATACAGTTGTACAGTTACTCAGTTAGCGTTTAGATGGAAACTGAAAACAAAATCCTATTATCCCCCACCGCCACCCGTACATACGCCAGCTAGCCTCACTCTTTGTTTGTTTCCAGCCTGCTCCCCCCCCCCCCCCCCCCCCCCCCACCCCTTTGACATGCTATACTGATAACTAACTGGAAGGCCAGGCGACAGATTGAAGAAATATCACACATGCATTGGTTGATCCAACCGCTAGTCTGTGATCCAACCGCTAGCCTGTGATCCAACCAGATTTAGCCTTAGCTCTCTTCTTACCAGCCATTTTCATGATTTTCCCCAAAAACTTCACACACAATTTACAAAAAGATTTGTGACCCTTCGCCTCAAAACGGTATTAAGTCGGGATGGTTAAGATGTTGAAAATTGAATTTACAGCCAGAAATATTAGACTTGTGTTGAGTTTGTATGTTTTATTGAGGAGAATGGATACCATATTTTATGGTGCAAATGCCAACAATTTATATTTTTGAACAGTTTAACATTTATTTCGGCTTTTAAGCATCTGCGTCGTTCCGACATAATACCGTTTTGAGACGATGGGTCACATTTTTTATCACTCAAACACAAAACCTGTTAGTTCTTGCTATACATATTTTTTTTTCTGCTAAACGAGCTCTTCAACACAGTGTTAATATACTTTAACTATAGCAAACATTTTTGTTCAAATATTATTATGATGTACAAAAGAAATTAGAATGAGAAAAATGTTGACTACACGGTAACGAATGTGACGATTTTCCTATGGGTGGTAACGAGAGGGTTAACTCACTCAATCCTAAAGATTTTTGCTACTTTTCAAAATTGGAAAAAAAAATATTAAAAATGAACATGTACATAGATTAGTTTTATTCAACTACCATTAACATGTAAAAACTAAAAAACATGAGCTTTGATACTACACCTATAATTTGTCTCAGAAAAGTGTAATGAATAGGCATGGGGTAAAAGTAACCCCGGGTCTACTACGGATATAGTCGGTGTTAGGGTTG
>NC_088368.1:41130444-41132944 GCF_034508935.2 Berghia stephanieae | reverse complement strand
AACACCACATAGCCGCACATTTATAAATTTTGGCCAGAAAACTAAACTCGTCCTTCAAATATGGATCAATCTAAATGACCCTCATCTTGGCAAAAACTCTCAAACCTGGGACTTCGCGAAGTCTTGCCTTAAGTAAGTCCCAGGTTTGAGTGTTTTTGTCAAGATGAAAGGGCATTTAAATCGATCGATATTTGAAGAAGGACGAGTTTTCTGGCCAAATTTTTGTTTTTAAATAATATGTGTTTTTCCAGAGTGAGCTAATACTATTGTGGCTATCGATTTCTAAAGAGGAAAATCCAGCCCAAGGAAATCCAAATTCCACGCAATGGAAACGCGGGCTTCGAGACTTGCTATAGATAGTATGAGCTTGGCTAAGAAGCTCACAACATTGCCATCCAGAAGTATAACGGACCAACACACAAAACTGTGTGTATCCATGAACGTTGATAGTCGGTTTAATACAGTTCAGTGAGCATTACTCATAAACGCGGATGGCAAAAATAAAAAAATAACAAAGACCTGAGTGACGTCATCTTCGAACTATCTATAGATAGTATGCGCTTGGCTAAGAAGCTCATAACATTGCCATCCGGAAGTATAACGGACGAACACACAAAACTATGTGTAACCATGAATTTTTATAGTCAGGTGAATACAGTTTAGTGAGAATTACTCATAAACGCGGATGGCAAAAATAAAAAAATAACAAAGACCTGAGTGACGTCATCTTCGAGGCTGGCTATAAATATTAAATGTTACCAGTCGCATTAGTATTATGGAATTTCATTTTTTAAATTGATCTTTTTTTTATAGCGCAATATCCACTAAACGTATCCATATGTGTCTCAGTGCATGACATAATCAGTCGGAAGGTGAAACATTTTAGGATTTTTAATTCTCTAAAAGAATATTATGCTCCCCAGAGCATTTTAATCTTTATTTGAAGTAAATCGGGTGATTTTTCGTGAAGTTATGGTCAAATAACTGGGAAAGGTATCCATCAACTTTTCTCAAATTTACTTCAATTCTTCAACTTGACTAGCTGTTAAAAAAAATATATTTAGAAGTGAAATTCAGCTCTGATATTTCCCGAAGATGTAAAAAAATGGGTTGATTTAATCATTTATGACAAGAACTCATTTTGGATTTTTTAAAAATTGACCTTCTAACTAAATTTGGCAATATCTCAGTTCAAATCTTTTCACCATCCGACTGATTATGTCATGGACATGAAGTCTGTTAGGCGGTATTACAATTTTTTTTTTTTTCGGACAGAGACAACGTTGTTAAGGGCTAGGTACTTATTTTACATCTGAGTACGGTGAGACATTAGCTTTATCCGTAAACTCAACTAAGCGAACTCGAACCCAGGACCTTTCCCATCCGAACGCGAGTGCTTTACAAGTACTGTGTCTGTCTATATATCTGTCTGTCTATCTCTTTATCTATCCATCCATCCGTCCATCCATCCATCCATCCATCCATCCATCCATCCGTCCATCCATCCATCCATCCTCCATCCATCCATCCATCCATCCGTCCATCCATCCATCCATCCATCCATCCATCCATCCATCCATCCATCCATCCGTCCATCCATCCATCCATCCATCCATTAGTGCCGCGCTGAAGACCGGTCTGGACCGCGGTCCGACGGTCTTTTAGCTGTGAACCGAAGACCGGTCCCAGAGGTCCTCACTTCTTATCACCTTTCAACTAGTGCGGGGCGGTCCTTGCAAGGACCACGGTCCTACGGTCTCGCGCCATAGCCTACTACTTCCCCAGCGATTCGTTGCTTCGGTTGCCTATCTTCCACCAATCACCACCCATCCCACTTAATTAATCGCACCCACCCCCCTTTGCCATACACTAAACGACACAGACGACCATACAGGCAGACGACCACCAACCTCCACTCCGCAAACTGCCCTTTCGTGTGTGAGATGGGGGGAACAGGAGGCGCACGCCTTGGACGATTCCATTATACGGGTAAATTTCAAAATTTACTACACCATAATGATCGCAATGACAATGATCTATGGTGAAGGCATGACCCCTCTTCTCTAATGGGTTATTGTTTGAAATGTATGTGACTACAAAAGATGTGTGTGTTTGTGTGTGTGTGTGTGTGTGTGTGTGTGTGTGTCGAACCTAGCAAGTAGCAAATCCGATTTTTTGTTTTCTTTTGTCCATCTCTTGTCACCACTCCTTTCTATCGCAGTGTTGTCATTTAAAATAATACAATAATATTAAAATTTCGTTTGGTGTTTTTACTAATCAAATAATATGAGTTTCATTAGTTTCTTCCTTCCAAAAAACCCAGTTATAACGTCTGAATTTTAAAAAAGTCCAATAGAATATTTGGGGACCCCGATAGCTCAGTTGATAGAGCACTCTCTTTATACGCAAAGGGCCATAGATCGATCCCGGGTGCAGTCGATTTTTTTCTGAATCCCTGTCTACTCAGCAATGAATGGGTAGCTGAGTTTGTTAGATCTGG
>NC_088368.1:41120444-41125444 GCF_034508935.2 Berghia stephanieae | reverse complement strand
CTCGTCCTCCTCCTTCTCCTCCTCCTCCTCCTATTCCTCCTCCTCCTATTCCTCTTCCTCCTCCTCCTCCTCCTCCTCCTCCTCCTCCTCCTATTCTTCCTCCTCCTATTCTTCCTCCTCCTCCTCCTCCTCCTATTCCTCTTCCTCCTATTCCTCGTCCTCCTCCTCCTCCTCCTCCTCCTCCTCCTCCTATTCCTCCTCCTCTTATTCCTCGTCCTCCTCCTCCTCCTCCTATTCCTCCTCCTCCTATTCCTCGTCCTCCTCCTCCTCCTCCTCCTCCTCCTCCTCCTCCTCCTATTCCTCCTCCTATTCCTCTTCCTCCTCCTCCTCCTCCTCCTCCCCCTCCTCCTCCTCGTCCCCCTCCTCCTCTCTCTGCTACATATCAGCACCAGTAAAAAATAAGGAAGAAAATCGGATAGTAAATACAACCAAAATCACAATAATAATTTGTGACGTCAGCTTAACAAGTGATAAATTTCACTAAAAATTAAATTGTAAAATAAAAGGGAGCTGGTATCATTTAAATATTTTTTAAAATAAAAAAACGTCTTTTTTTTCAGAGACAACAACATCAGAATCGATTGAGGCGACGTGTACATATATGCAGGTCTGACATCCGAACATCCTTATGGGCCTAGTTTAACATTGTTCTAATGGACAATCTTTTGCGTAATTTTTTGGCGATTTCCATTACAACAATGAATTGGAGTATCAGACCTACAAAAAGGTACACGTCTGATTGAGGGATAAAATACACTCTTGAAGTTTGGAATTCCAATGTTGTTCCCTATGCGCACTCACTCGTGCAGCGGGCGGGAGGAAGCACTTCCGGTATTCCAGAAAACAAGAGTGTAAGAATCGTACCCCGTTGTCCTTACATAAAGGTTAATCTGATATTTATGGTTTTATCATACTATTACGATTATATTTCCACTCCATGACTCACTCATTCTACTTTTCATTCCTCTATTCATTAGCAACCGACGTGTACATATATGCGGGTCTGACATCCAAACCCACTTATGCATGGGCCTAGTTTAACATTGTTGTTAATGGACAATATATCGCGTCATTTTTTTTGTTGTTGTTGTTGAGAATGTCAATACAACAATAAGCCCACAAGGTATATCTTATGGTATAAATCTATGATTATAGTGCAATCTAATAGCTTCCGTCTATTACGGACATGTGTAGCCGTTGCACGTCTTGTGGTATAAATCTATGGGTACAGTTGAATGTTGAATCAGACCGGCAAATAAGTGTAGGTCTTTAGTAACCCAATAAAATACCATTTCTCTCTCCCAAAATACTAAAATGACATTAACAACACAGACACAAGTGTTAAATGTCACATTCCATAACCATTTAACCCTCTCCTTACCAACTACAGGAAAATAGTCACATTCGTTACGATACAACCAACATTTTTCTTATTCAAATTTCTTTTGTACATCATAAAATTTAAAGAAAATGAACAGTGTGTTGTAGAACATGTTTTGCTAAAGAAATTATGTATCGCA
This sequence comes from Berghia stephanieae, assembly GCF_034508935.2. Lineage (NCBI taxonomy): Eukaryota > Metazoa > Mollusca > Gastropoda > Nudibranchia > Aeolidiidae > Berghia > Berghia stephanieae. Next base: position 41,123,924 of record NC_088368.1, on the reverse strand, counting down.
AGAACGTTACTGCTATTGTGTTTGGGTGATACAAAAATTATATTTTTATGGTAGGTGGGTGTGAAGTTTTGGGGAAAATCCTGGAAATGGCTGGTAAGGAGAGGGTTAAATCTCCTTCTCGCCCTCCTAAATTATTAATAGATACAGGGACAATCTTTGCTTGATAAAATTGGCGCATAGTTGAGTCCTTGGAAAAGGTTCTTTACTCACATTCTCTCACCGTACTCAGGTGCAAAATGAGTACCTGGCCGTTGACAAATTTGTCTCTGTCGGAAAAAAAAATTACTATCGTCTCACAGGCGGCATGTTTGTTCTACACGTTACAGGTGTTGCTGTTAGTCAGGGACACTTTGTAAAAAGCTTTGAGCACGTTTTGTGGATATTGCTCTATATATAAAGAAGCTCAGGTTTTTTTGTTTTTTAATATGGATGCTGTGAATTACGAGTAGAACATAAATAGAGGGGGGAGAGAGAGAGAGAGAGAGAGAGAGAGAGAGCTCTCCCTCTTTCTCTCTCTCTCTCTCTCTCCCTCTCTCTCTCTCTCTCTCTCTCTCTCGTTATCTATCCATCCATCCATCCATCCTTCCATTCATCCATCCATCCATCCATCCATCCATCCATCCATCCTCCCTCCCTCCCTCCCTCCATCCATCTATCTATAGCACCGTGTCCTTTCACTCTTTCGATATAAATTAATAATATTAATAACAAACACAACTGTAAATAACAGAACACGACCCTGCGTTTCCAATGAAAATCGTGACAAATTTGATGACACACTCCATTCCCTGCCTGCCCATTTCATTTACTGTCTTTCTCGCCGCCTCTCTGTCTAACCTTTGACCTTTTAACTTTTATGATTATATATGTGACCCTTCGTTTCAAAACGGTATTAAGTCGGGATGATGATTAAGATGCTGAAAATGGAATTTGTAGCCAGAAAAAATCAGACTTGTGTTGACTTTATATGCTTTATAGAGGAGAAGGAATATGATATTTTACAGTGCTAAATACCGACGTTTTATATTTTTGACCAGTTTAACTATAATTTGACTTTTTAGCTTCTGGTCCATCCCGAATTAATACCTTTTTGAGACGATGTGTCACATATCATATGGCACTTATAACTGTATCCATAGCTCGTATCTGAACGTGGTAAATTAATAACCGATTTCCATTTATTAGTGTCATTATTTACAACGTAGCCTGACGACATCAAACACCCCCGCCACTCCGTTTGTCGTTCATTTCAATAAAAACTTGACGTGACCTCGCTATGACGTGACGTAGGTGGATTCCAAGGTTTATGACTGTTTCACCTTTGACCTTTATTTCGATATATGTTAATATAAATATAAATATATTATTTAGAATATATAATTTAGATTATTAACCACCTCAATTTGATCACTTATGGACAACATGGGTGATTTCTGTTGACCTCAGACATCTTGTTTGATGAATTATCTATATTATTCCTTTGTGGACTGCCTAGGCAACGGGATCTTATGATGTCGTGACGGAAGGGCATTGTTTTGGGGTTTTTTTTAAAAATAATATTTAGAATAGGAATACTTTTGACACTTTCTAGAAGAAGGCAGATACTGTTTTGGATGAGAAAAAAAAAGAATACTAATCCGAAGGTACAGCTGTGTTGTTTAATGTGATAGATAAAATAATAAATAATAACAATAATAAAAGATTACGAATATTTGGCTCCAGCTACGGACATGTCGTGTGGAGAAGAGACGGAAAAGAAAAGTCGGTAACATCTGGGATGATCGAAGGAAAGAGAGCTAGAGGAAGACAAAGAATGACTTATCTAAATAACCTAAGAATGGCCAAATGTGACTTAAAAAGCAACACAGATTTCATGCGCACCGCAGAGGATCGTGATTCGTGGAGACAGCTGACCGGCAACGTGCTCAGGAACACAAGCCACGATGGATGATGATGATGATGATGATGATGATGATGATGATGATGATGATGATGATGATGACAGAACAACATTCGCTTCTTTTGACTCAATAAATCTTGTTAAAAAAGGAAAGTTTAGTTCCTCAGAACCTAGATGATACTGGACTTTGGAGCATGTTTGGTCATGCTGAGGGCAAATTATTCTGTAGCTGGAGTCGAAAATTCGTATTTCTACGAATGTTTTGTAGTTCTAGGCAGGTCTGGGTTAGGTAGGGTAAAGGGCGGTCGTTTAACACCTCTCCTTACTACCTACGACAAAATCGTCATATTTGTTACGACACAATATACATTTTTTTCCTAGTCAGATTTATTTTGTACATTACAATGATCTTTGTTTGATTAATAAGAACATAAAGTTGTTTTGTAGAGATTGTTTGAGTTTAAAAAATCCATTTTGTGCGGCTATGTGGTCTAGTGGTATGGCACTTGCTTTCGGATCGGAAGGTCCAGGGTTCGAGCCTCGCTCGACGCATAGTTGAGTCCTTGGAAAAGACTCTTCACTCACATTCTCTCACCGTACTCATGTGTAAAATGAGTACCTGGCCGTTAACAGCGTTGTCTTTGTCCGAAAAATTGTAATATCGCCTAACAGGCGTCATGTCTCGTCCTACATGTTAAATGTTGCTGTTGACCAGGGACCCTTTGTAAAGCGCTTTGAGCACGTTAAGTGGATATTGCGCTATATAAAAGCTCAATTTTTTAAATTTTTTTTTTCTGCTGGGTAACCGTCTATTTTTGGGAAAATACTGAAAATGATCGGTAAGACATCGATCGATATATTGAAGGACGAGTTTTCTGGGCAAAATTTTAAATACGTTTTATTTTTTTATCCACAGACAGAGTTGGTGTGACTTTATCATTATAGAGCATTGAAATTGAGCTATTATATAGCGCAATATCCACTAAACGTGCTTAAAGCGTTTTAAAAAGGGTCCCTGACCAACAGCAACACGTAACATTGGTAGAACAAGACATGAAACCTGTTAGGCGATGTTACAAAAAAAATTTTCGAGAGACAACGATGTTGACGGCCAGGTACTCATTTTTCACATGAGTACGCTGAGAGAATGTGAGTAACGAGATTTTTCCAAGGACTCAACTCTGCGCCGAGCCAGGGAGCGAGGCTCGAACCCAGGACCTTCCGATCCGAAAGTGAGTGTCATTCCACAAGACCCAAGGACTCAACTATGCGTCGAGCGAGCGAAGCTCGAACCCATGACCTTCCGATCCGAAAGTGAGTGTCAAACCACTAGACCACATAGCCGCACAGGACAAGTTATCTGGCCAAATTCTTTAAATACGTGTTTTCCCAGTGTACGACACAGTGGGTGTGTCACCATCACTATCTTTGACACTTGGAGAACACCAGACACGTATTGTCTTATTGACACTTGGAGAGTACCAGACCCTTATAGATAGTATGCGCTTGGCTAATAAACTCACAACATTGCCATCTGGAAGTATAACGGACCAACACACAAAACACTTGTCTCACCTTAA
>NC_088368.1:41115444-41117944 GCF_034508935.2 Berghia stephanieae | reverse complement strand
AGCCAGTGTTACTAAGTTACCATGCGTCATTAGGAAGGAAGTGACGTTACGACTGTTGAAGAGTAGTACAATTTGAATGCTTTATTAACACCTTTTATTAAAAACTCATTTAAAAATAGGTCTTTGGCAGTATTGTGCATTATTACACATGATACCAGTCGCGTCAATATGGAATGTTAAAAAAAAAAGACCAAAAAAAAAAAAAAAAAAAAGAAGAAAAAAAAACAAAAAAACCTTAGTTCAGTTTGTGGCACTGAACTGTGGCTGACGCCTGGACTATTCCAGTCTTCCCTTGGAATAGATCGTACAGACAATTTCCCCATCGGGAATGAATAAAGAGAATTTTGGTTTTTGCTGGTGTGTGTGTGTGTCTGTGGTTTTTATTTTTGGTTTGTTTGTTTTGTTTTTGTTTGTTTTTTTTTTTTTGTTTTGTTTTTGTTTTTGGGGGTTTGTTTTTTTTTTGTTTGTTTTAGTTTTGGTTTTGGTTTTTTGGGTTGTTTTTTTTTTTTTTTTTTTTGTTTTTTTTTTTTTTTGTAGAAAAAGAAAAAAAAACACAAACACAACGACAAAATCGTCGACGTAGGTATCAGGGACCTCAATAGCATGAACTGTAGGTCATGAAGATGAAACTCCCCCCCCCCCACACCCCCCCCCCACCCCCTATTTTCCAGAAATGTTCAGGAATTTATTTCTACAATATTTCTTTTATTATAAATATTCCGTAGCGAAAAACGAACGATAAGTCTGTTTGAAACTGTACGCCATAGACTTTATGTTATAGACTCGTCAGTCAGTAAATTACAATCTCGATTCTTTGAGGTGTTCAGTCAAGTACGTACTGTCTCCAGATGCAATCTCCTCAACGGTGAATGACACTTCTCTGTAGGATTCAGTAGTCTGATGTCACGCCGCCCGGCAACGGCGGCCATCTTGGTTCTAAACAAACAAAATCATTACTTTTTATTCTTCAAGCTGATTAGAACTTTTCATATGTCTTGTGATCAGAATGTATAAAAGTCAAAACAAGATCAAATTTATGTGTGTTTTTTTTCCCCTCAGGATACGCTTTTATGCTCGCCGGAGAAACATTTCATACGGGCGTCCGCCATTGTTCCGATAGTTTAGAGCCAGTGTTACTATGTTACCATGCGTCATTAAGAAGGAAGTGACGTTACGACTGTTGAAGAGTATGGGCGTTTAAGTGACTTTGTCTTTGAGCTATAAATAAATGAACAAACACCAAAACTATCGATAGAAAAATGTGTGTGTTTCTATTTTTAGTGCTCACGTGATATTAGCTCCATTTGCAGTTTCTATCGAGAAGCCCTGAATGTTGCGTGACGTTACTTGCTTTACGGCTAAAGTAGAAAACGGTAAGGGCTGCCTGAAGCCGGTGATCGTAAAATACTAACGAAAGAGTGAAAATGGAAAGGCTTCGTATGGGAACAAAACAGAAAAACGTTAACGTTATTCCAAACAAAACGTTGCTTTACGGCTATGTGGTCTAGTGGTATGGCACTCGCTTTCGGGTCGGAAGGTCCAGGGGGTTCGAGCCACGGTCGGCGCATAGTCGAGTCCTTGGAAAAAGGCTCTTTACTCACCACATTCTCCCACCGTACTCAGGCGTAAAATGAGTACCTGTCCGTCAACAGGCGTTGTCTCTGTTGAAAAAAAACAACATATTGTAATATCGCCATAACAGCCAGGCGTCACGTCTCGTTCTTACTTACATGTTACGTGTTGCTGATGGTCAGGGACCCTTTGTAAAGCGCTTTGAGCACGTTTAGAAGATATTGCGCTATAAAAAAGATCTAGTTTGTGTGCGTGTGTGTGTCTGTGTGTGTCTGTGTGTGTGTGTGTGTTTATACACGTGGCAGGCTGGTTGTAGGTTTTATAAAAAGAACAAATCAAGAGATAATACATAATGTGTAGCGTGTCTCGTACACAGTAATGATGATGGATAGAGGTGACACACCTCATTGAACGTATAGGAGAGGGAGTCGAGGACGCCATCTTTGATTAATTGTGTTAATCCATGAAGTGTGCGATGATTAGACATGAGGGGAAAAATACACATCGTTTCATCGCACTTATTGAACTCCACGGCCACTATATAATAGTATGCGCTTGGCTAAAAAGCTCACAACATTGCCACCAGGAAGAATAACGGACCAACACACAAAACCTTAAACGTTTATAGTCTAATTAATACAGTTTAGTGAGTATTACTTATAAACGCGGATGGCATAACAAACAAAAAAAAAAAAAAAAAAAAAAAAAAAAAAATAAAAAAAAAAATTAAAAAAATAAAAATTAAAAAACAAAAAAAACAACATAAAATAAAAAACAAAAAATAAAAAATAAAAAACAAAACATTAAAAAAAAAACATTAAAAACAAATAATAAAAAAAAAAAAAATAAATAAAATAAAAAAAAGCCCCCAAAAAAACAAAAAAAAACGAAGAGCCGAGTTACGTCAATTCATACTATAATCTGCAGA
>NC_088368.1:41107944-41110444 GCF_034508935.2 Berghia stephanieae | reverse complement strand
AGTGCTCTGTGACGTAAGATCAATATCATCATCATCAACGAGATCGCCATTAACCCCGGTATCGCCACAATCATCTTGTCTGCCTGACGACATCTCGCCTGTCTCAGAGTTCACGGTGTCGTCCGGGATTACAACATCAGTCGCTTCATTTTTACTGTCAACAACGACATCATTATCATCTTCATCATCAACATCAAAATCGTTTATAGTATCCACTTTTCTATTTATATCTTCTTCTTCTTCTTCTTCACCGCCAGTTTCTGTACAATGTTTTGTTTCTGAATGTGGCTCTGTTGCTCCTCCTTCTGCTGATGATGACGATGACGATGATGAGGATGTTGATGTGGCTAAAGACTTATTGACCTCAATCTGGGCCATTTCACCATCAGTTGACATACTTCTTCTGCCATTGTCTTTCTTGTTTTCATCAGTTTCTTCCTCTTTGTCCATATTTTCTGTTCCTCTAGATGTTCCTTCAATATTATTCACAGATCCTTCCTCCGATTGTTGGCCTGTTGAAGATGTACAGTCCTCTTTGACGAGGACATCGCATTCAAGTTCATTTTCAGCAGCTGATGACGTTTCACACTCGATTTCTTTCGATTCGTTGTCTGAAGGTGTTATATTTTTACGTACAACGTCGTCAATGACGTCATCAGAATCTGAGGTCTTCGTCGAATTTTCAGAACTCATTACTACACCACTTGTTTCCTTATCATTTTCGCATTCGTCTATTTTGGCTTCCTGTTCGTTGCAAAGATTGTCACTCTTGTTTACTCCTTCCATGACTGACGAAGTTTCACTCTCTCCACACTTAGCATTATCTATTCCAGTGGCACTATCATCGTAAGATAGTCCTTTCCCATCATCACTATCACTCACTACGTCATAACCGTCATCATTTTTCTTTTCACTCTTGTCTATTTTGCAATTCTCTTCGTTAGAAGAATTTATGCAATTTTTCACATCGCCGTCCATTTTGGTTTCGGATGATTTGAAATCAGCATCAGGCGTTGCGGCGTCTTCAATATTATTGTCAATAATAATATTATCATGACGGTTGTCAATTATATTGTGTTTCGTGTTCTCGTTGGCATTTCGTGATTTGTTTTTCCTTTTACTTCGGTTTAAAACATTTTCCCTGCCGTTCAGGTTTTTGTTTTCTTTCATATCGTCAACATTGGAGGAAGAAGAAGAAGAGGAAGAGGAGGAACCCTGTGTATGACAGGTATTGGATTTGTCACCCTGTTTCTTTCGGGAATGTTTCGATGATTTTGACGATGTGGATGGAGATGGCATTGACAATGACGACGACGACGATGAAGATGAAGAAGACGACAACGCTGAAGAAGTCTGAGACAGTAAAGTGGCTTTCTTGCCGTCGCCATCGGGGTTTTCTGATGTTTTGGGGACCTTGACCTTTTCATCAAGGGTCAGGTCAAGGTCAACCTCGGCGTTGAGGTCAGGAGAATGATAAGGTTCGGATCCTTTTGAAGCTCCTCCAGGACCTCCCCCTCCTCCAGCTGCCCCGTGTCCTCCACCCTGCGCATGCGCCTGCTGGTGTTGCTGCTGTTGTCCATTCCCACTTCCTTTATTTCCACATCGCTTCCGTTTTCCTTTGAATTTTCTCATAAGGAATTTTTTAAACGCACTGTTGAATCAATCAAATTATTGGTTTCACAATAGACTACCTCAGTAAATCTTCTTCTGTGCTGGTGCCCATGCAGTGCTAAACAAATAATCCAATGAATAAAATATTTGGTAAAAACAGCACAATGATTAAATTTTTATAAAGTTTTTAGACCAGTTTCCAAACTACATTTAGAGTAGATATTTGGCGCTTTTCTCCAACAATCCAATAATTTGTGAGGAAAAAAACAAAACAAACAATGATCTTCACATCTAAATACTCAAATAATTTCCCAAAATGGAATAATAATCCACAAGAATCAAAATTTACAATGAAAAATATCTTTCCATCGGTTAGAACTTTTAACACAGTATGATGTAAGATTTCCTCTGAACACATTTAATTTCCTGTGTTGTGTATATTGCTTTTAATAAATGACGATTTGATATTATTGATTTAGTCGTTTGTGGTGTGTTTTGTTTACAACTCCTCTCTCACTACACATCGATGTCACAGCACAAAAAAGCTACACAGCACAAATTCATTGATGATGATGGTGATATCTTCTTCCTTACACGAGACACTTTTACCTCTTCTACACACTCAATAATACATTATTCACATTCATAGACAGATATTATGGGATGGCGGAAACGTTTCTGTTCTTATTCTTACGTTAGATTCTCTCCAAATCGCCGGTCGATAATATCGGGCTTTTGGTATCAGCACTTGAAATAACACGAACGCGACGCATTGCACTATTGTTACTATTATTATACTATTATCGTCTGCTGTTTGTTGTGGTGGGCGGTGGGTGATGTCTCCTCACTCAGACTCAGACTCGGGCTCGGGCTCGGGCAGACGACAATA
>NC_088368.1:41100444-41102944 GCF_034508935.2 Berghia stephanieae | reverse complement strand
ACGAACATAAAAGTGTATCCAGAGGAGAAAAACCTTATAAATCTGATCATATTATGATTTTTATACAATCAGATCACATGACGTGTGACAAATTTCTAGCCAGCATGAAGAATAAAAAGTACCGATTGTCTTTGTTTAGAACCAAGCTGCTGGTTGCTGGGCGGATGTGACATCAGACTATTGAATCCTATTGCAAAGTGCTTTGTCTATTGTTTTATGTTATTCTTCGGGAAATGGGATCTCACCGGCTACTTAATGTTGGCGTGGTTAGATTCGCTTTAAAAGGAACGATATTAACGATATTCATCTCTTTGTTATTGTTTTTTTTCCACAGCCATTTCGGTGATTAGTTCTCACAGAATTATATCAATCAGACAATAAACGTTCGAGGTTAACATAGTATTGTGCGTTATAATATCCAGCTGGCGGATGTTTTGAGTATTTCACCTAAACGCATAGCATCAATAAAGGTTACATCGGTCAGACAAACGTTCGAGGTTAACATAGTTTTGTACGTTATATCCCGCTGGTGGATGTTTTGAGTATTTCATGTAAACGCATAGAATCAATGTCTTGTACCAGCATTCCGAAGAAAACAAAAGAAAACAGATCCAAATAGCATTCGAAACTAATCATAAACTGCATAATTATGTAAATTGTAATTTAGAATAATTAATACTCTTCAACAGTCGTGACGTCACTTCCTTCCTAATGACGCAAGGTAATTTAGTAACACTGGCTCTAAACTATCGGAACAATGGCGGACGCCCGTATGAAATATTTCTCCGGCGAGCATAAAAGCGTATCCAGAGGAAAAAAAAAACACAAATTTGATCATGTTTTAACTTTTACACATTCTGATCACAAGGCATATGAAAAGTTCTAGCCAGCATGAAGAATAAAAAGTAATGATTTTCTTTGTTTAGAACCAAGATGGCCGCCGTTGCCGAGTGGCGTGACACCAGACTACTGAATCCAATTGCATTCGAAACTAATCATAAACTGCATAATTATGTAAATTGTAATTTAGAATAATTAATTTACACAACTTTAGGTTCATTATCAGTAGAAAGCTTGTGGATGGGAACACAACCACTAGGGGAAGAATCATATAATTCTTTACCAAAGTAAAAAAAAAAAAGAACCATAATTAAAACAAAACAAAACAAAAAAACATTGGTTTTCCCATAGGTCTATTTGTGACCCTCCGTCTCAAAACGGTATTATGTCGGGATGATTCAGACCCCAAAAAGTGAATTTAGAGATAGAGTGATGAGAAATTGGAGCTTAGAAGTTTCTGCAATGCAAGAAATAGTCTTTATACTCCACCAGAACGTACAGGAATTAAACCCAAGTTGGATGTTCGTGGCTATGAATTCAATTTCCCTTACCGAGTGGATCCCGACATAATACCGCTTCGATACGGTAGGTCACATTTTTACTATTTATAAATCTATGGGTTTTCCCCATCAGTTCGTGCCGAAGGATAAATTAAGATAATCGTTTCTTTCCACGACCAATTGCAACTAGAAGGAACGAAACTGACGACACTCAGCTTTTTTTTCTTATTGTTTTTTTTAGACAGCCAATTTGATGATATAGATAGTTCGAAGATGACGTCACTTAGGTCTTTGTTATTGTTTTTTGCCATCCGCGTTTATGAGTAATCTCACTGAACTGTATTAACCCGACTATAAACTTTCATGGATACACACAGTTTTGTGTGTTGGTCCGTTATACTTCCGGATGGCAATGTTATGAGTTTCTTAGCCAAGCGCACACTATCTATAAGTTCTCACTAAATTATTGTATCAATGACGACTATAGATAGAACGAAGATGACGTCACACAGGCCTTTGTTTTTTTTTTTTTGTTTTTTTGCCATCCGCGTTTATGAGTACTTCTCACTAAACTGTATTAACCAGACAATAAACGTTAAAGATTACATTTTGTTTTGTGTATTGGTCCGTTATACTTCCGGATGGCAATGTTATGAGCTTCATAGCCAAGTGCATACTATCTATAGATAGAACGAAGATGACGTTACTCAGGTCTTTGTTATTGTTTGTTTTTTTTTTTGTTTTTTTTTTTTTTTTTTTTTTTTTTTTTTTTTTTTTGCCATCCACGAGTACTTTATGAGTGAATGAGTTTATGAGTGATTGATTCTCACTAATCTGTATTTACCAGACTATAAACGATCACGGCTACACATAGTTTTGTGTGTTGGTCCGATATAATTCCGGGTGGCAATGTTGTGAGTTTCTTAGCCAAGCGCATACTATCTATAAACGTTCACGGTTACACATAGTTTTGTGTGTGTATTAGTTTATTATATCCGGCTGACTGATGTTGTGAATATTATACCTAAATGCATAGCATCAATAACATCATCTTGCAAGACGCGTCCCTGGGGGGGGGGGGGGGGTGGAGGAGGGGGGGTACGACCAACAGCAACACGTAACATGTAGAGCTAGACATGAGGCCTGTTAGGCGATTCATA
>NC_088368.1:41072944-41077944 GCF_034508935.2 Berghia stephanieae | reverse complement strand
ATGAATTAATAAATACCCCAGACATAATTTGTCTCAAGCTTAACCAAGCATAACGGTAAGAAAACAAAACAAAACAAAACAAAACAAAAAACATCAACCAAGTCCGTAAATCCGACGCACTCTTAAAAAAAAAAAAACACAACACACAATCAAAATTTGGCCAGAAAATAGTCCTAATAATAATAATAATAATACTTGAGCATTTATATAGCGCAACATCCACTAAAAGTGCTCAAAACGCTTTACAAGGGGTCCCTGGTCAACAGCTACACATAACACGTAGGACGGGGGGACATGACGCCTGTCAGGCGATATTACATTTTTTCGGACAGAGACAACGCTGTTAACGGCCAGGTACCTACTCAATTTACACCTTAGTGCGGTGAGAGAATGTGAGTAAAGAGCCTTTTTCAAGAACTCAACTATGCGCCCACCCAGCGAAGCTCGAACCCAGGAACTTCCGATCCGAAAGCGAGTGTCACACCACAAGACTACATGGCCATATTTATAAATATATCGATGGATTAAAATGACCCCCTCCCCCCCCCACCCCCCCCCCCCCCCCCCCCCCCCCCCCCCCCCCCCCCCCCCCCACCCCCGCCTTGTTAAAAACTCCCCAACTCGGGATTCTATAAAAGTCCAACTCCGGATTCTATAAAAGTCCAACTCGGGATTCTATAAAAGTCCAACTGGGGATTCTATAAAAGTCCAACTTGGGGTTCAATAAAAGTCCAATTCGGGATTCTATAAAAGTCCAACTCGGGATTCTATAAAAGTCCAACTTGGGGTTCTATAAAAGTCCAACTGGGGATCTATAAAAGTCCAACTTGGGGTTCTATAAAAGTCCAACTGGGGATTCTATAAAAGTCCAACTCGGGATTCTATAAAAGTCCAACTGGGGATTCTATAAAAGTCCAACTTGGGGTTCAATAAAAGTCCAATTCGGGATTCTATAAATGTCCAACTCGGGATTCTATAAAAGTCCAACTTGGGGTTCTATAAAAGTCCAACTAGGGATTCTATAAAAGTCCAACTCGGGATTCTATAAAAGTCCAACTGGGGATTCTATAAAAGTCCAACTGGGGATTCTATAAAAGTCCAACTTGGGGTTCTAAAAGTCCAACTAGGGATTCTATAAAAGTCCAACAGGATTCTATAAAAGTCCTACTCGGGATTCTATAAAAGTCCAACTAGGGATTCTATAAAAGTCCAACTAGGGATTCTATAAAAGTCCAACGGGATTCTATAAAAGTCCTACTCGGGATTCTATAAAAGTCCAACTAGGGATTCTATAAAAGTCCAACAAGGTTTGAGGGTTTTTGTATAAGGCGAGGGGTCATTTTAATTTAATCTACCGATATTATTTGAAGGGAGGACGATTTTTCTGACCCAAATTTTGAAAAATGTGTTGTGTGTTGTTTTGTTCTTGTTGTTGATGTAGTGTTGTTGTTGTGTTGTTGTTGTTGTTGTTGTTGTTGTTGTTGTTGTTGTGTTGTTGTTGTAGTTGTAGTTGTTGTAGTTAGTTGTTGTGTGTTGTAGTTTGTTGTTGTTGTTGTTTGTTGTTGGTTGTTGTTGTTGTTGTTGTGTTGTGTTTGTTGTTGTTGTAGTGTTGTTGTTGATGTTGTAGTTGTTGTTGTTGTTGTTGTTTGTTGTTGTGTGTTTGTAGTTGGTTTTGTTTGTTGTTGTAGTTTGTTGTTTGTTGTAGTTGTGTGTAGTTGTTGTTGTAGTTTGTTGTTGTTGTTGTTGTTGTTTGTTGTTGGTTGTTGTAGTTGTTGTGTTGTGTTGTTGTTGTTGTTGTTGATGTAGTTGTTTGTTGTTGTTGTTGTTGTAGTTGTGTTGTTTGTTGTTGTTGTGTTGTTGTTGTTGTGTTGTTGTAGTTGTTGTTGTTGTTGGTTGTAGTTGTTGTTGTTGTTGTTGTTGTTTTTGTTGTTGTTGTTGTAGTTTTTTGTAGTTGTTGTTGTTGTTGTTGTTGTCGTTGTTGTTGTAGTTGTTGTTGTGTTGTTGGTTGTGTTTTTTTTTGTTGTGGTTTTTTGTTTGTTTTAGTGTTTTGTTTTTTTGTGTTTTGTTGTTTGTTTTTTTTTGTGTTTGTTTGTTTGTTGTTGTTTGTTGTGTGTTGTGTGTTTGTGTGTTGTTGTTTTTGTTTGTGTTTTGTTATTGTTTGTTTTTGTTTTTTTGTTTTGTTTTTGTTTTGTTTTTGGTGTTTTGTTGTTTTTGTGTTGTTTTGTTGGTGTTGTTTTGTTTTGTGTTTGTTGTTTTGTTTTTGTTTTTTGTTTTTTGTGTTTTGTGTGTTTTGTTTTTGTTGTGTTTTTGTTTGTTTTTTGTTGTTTTGTGTTGTTTTTTGTTTGGTTGTTTTTGTTTTGTTTTGTTTGTTGTTGTTGTGTTGTTTTGTTGTTGTGTTTTTTGTTTTGTGTTTTTTGTGTGTGTTTGTTGTTTTTTGGTTTTGTTTGTTTTGTGTTGGTTTTTTGTTTTTTGTTTTGTTTTTTTGTTTGTTGTTTTGTTTTGGTGTTTGTTGTTTTGTTTTTTTTGTTTTTGTTGTTTTGTTGGTTTTGTTGTTTGTTTTTGTTTTGTTTTTTTGTTTGTTGTTTTTTTGTGTGTTTGTTTTTTTTTTTGTTGTGTTGTTGTTTGTTTGTGTGTTTTTGTTAGTTGTTTGTTTGTTGTTTGTGTTGTTTAGTTTTTTTTTGTTGTGTTGTGTTGTTTTTGTTTGTTGTGTGTTGTTTTTTGTTGTTTTGTTGTGTTGTTGTTTTTTTGTTTTGTGTTTTTTTGTTTGTTGTTTGTGTGTTTGTTTGTTTTTGTGTTTTGTGTTGTTTTGTAGTTTTTTTGTTGTTTGTGTTTTTGTGTTTTGTGTTTGTTTGTTTGTTTTGTTGTTGTTTGTGTTGTGTTGTAGTTTTTTTTTTTTTTGTGTTTGTTGTTTTTGTTTGTTGTTTGTTTTTGTTTTTGTTTGGTTTTGTTTGTGTTGTTTGGTTTTGTTTTTGTTGTTGTGTTTTTTTGTGGTTTTGTTGTGTGTTTTTTGTTTGTTGTTTGTTGGTTGTTTGTTTTTTTTTTTTTTGTTTGTTGTGGTTTTGTTTTTTTGAGGTTTTGTTTTTGTTTGTTTTGTTTTTTTGTTTGTTTTTTTGTGTTTGTTTGTGTTTTTTTTTGTTTGTTTTGTTTTTTGTTTGTTTTGTGTTTTTTGTTTTTTGTTGTTTTGTTTTGGTTTTTGTTTTGTTTGTTGTTTTGTTTTGTTGTTTTGTTTTTGTTTGTTTGTTTTGTTTGGTGTTTGTTTTTGTTTTTTGTTTTTGTTTTTATGTTTGTTTTTTGTTGTTTGTTTTTGTGTTTTTGTTTGTTGTTATTTTTGTTTTTGTTTGTTTTTGTTTGTGTTGTTGTGTTTTTGTTTGTTTTTTGTTTTGGTGTTGTTTGTTTTGTGTTTTTGTTGTTTGTGTTTTTGTTTTTTTTTTTTGTTTTTTTTTGTTTTTTTTTTGTTGTGTTGTTTTTTTTGTTTGTGTTTTTGTTGTTTTTGTTTTGTTGTTTTGTATGTTGTTGTATTTTTTTTTGTGTTTGATGTTTGTTTTTTGTTTTGTTTGTTTGTTTGTTTTTTTTTTGTTGTTTGTTGTGTTTTGTTTTTGTTTTTTTTTTTGTTGTTTTTGTGTTTTTGTGTTTTTGTTTTTGTTTGTTTTTTTTTTTGTTTTGTTTGTTTAGTTTTGTTTTTGTGTTTGTTTGTTTTTTGTGGTTGTTGTTTTTTTGTTTTTTTTGTTTTTTTTTGTTTTTTTGTTTTTGTGTTTGTTTTTTGTGTTTTTTGTTGTGTTTTTGTTGTTTTTATGTTTTTGTTTTTTTTTTGTTTTGTTTTTGTTTTGTGTTTTGTTTTTGTTGTTTTTTATTTTTTGTTTTTTTTTTGTTTTGTGTATTTGTTTGTTTGTTATGTTTTTTGTGTGTTTTGATTGTTGTTTGTTGTTTGTTGTTTGTTTGTGTTTGTTTGTTTATTTTTTTTTTTTTTTTTTTTTTTTTTTTTAAAAAAAAAAAAAAAAAAAAAAAAAAAAAAAAAAAAAAAAAAAAAAAAAAAAAAAAAAAAAAAAAAAAAAAAAAAAAAAAAAAAAAAAAAAAAAAAAAAAAAAAAAAAAAAAAAAAAAAAAAAATAAAATAAAAATTTTAAAAATAAAAAAAAAATAAAAAATTAAAAAAATATTAAATTAAAAAAAAAATAAAAATAAAATAAATTTTAAAAAATAAAATTAAATTTTATATAAAAAATAATAATTTAATATAAAAAAATAAAATTAATAAATAATAAAATAATTTTAAAAAAAATATAATAATTAATAAAAAACTAAAAAATAATAATAAAATAAATTATATATGAAAAATTTTAAAATAAAAAATAAAATAATAAATAATTAAAATATAAATAATATTAAAATAATAAAATAAATATATATACTAATAATAATAATAAAATAAATATAATAAAAAATAAAAATAAAAATAAAATAATACTAAAATAAAAATATAATATTTAAATTTAATAAAATAAAAAAATAAATATAAAATACTAATATAATATTTTATAATAAAATAAAATATTTAAATAATAAAAATTAATATAATATAACTATTTAAAAAAAATAAATAATATAATAAAAAATATAAAATAAATAAAAATAATAAATATAATAAAAATAAATAAAAAAAATAAAATAAAAATAAATAAAATTAATAAAAATAATATATTTAAAAAATAATTAATAATAACTAAAAAAATTAAAATAAAAAAATAAATAATATAATAAAAAAAATAATAAAATAAAACAATATAATAAATAATAATAATATATATAATAAAAATAAATAAAATAATATAAATTTAAAAAAATAAAAAAAAAAATAATATAAATAAAATAAAATAAAATAAATAATAAAAAAATAATAATAAAAATAAATAATAAATAAATATAAAAATAAAATAATAATAAATAAATAAAAATAAAAAAAAAATTAATAATAAAAAAAATTAATAAAAAATAAAAAAAAAT
>NC_088368.1:41070061-41072844 GCF_034508935.2 Berghia stephanieae | reverse complement strand
TTTTTTTGGGTTTTTTGGTTTTTTTGTTTTTTTTTTTTTTTTTTTTTTTTTTTTTTTTTTTTTTTGTTGGGGTTGGGGGGGGGGGGGGTTTTAAATTTAATTTTAGCAGAAATATTATATATATATATATTTATATTAATATATTAGAGAGAGAGAGGGGAGAGAGAGGAGAGAGAGAGTGAGGGGAAGGAGGAGAGAGAGAGAGAGAGAGAGGGTGGTGATAGTGATATTGATTGTTACCTCACGTTGCGAAGTGTTTCCCATGTATTTATAGATAAAGGGCAGTATAGAATTAATCTGGTTTCGTGACCCTCCATAACTTACACTCTGAACACTTTGAGTCACAAGAACTAGTCCATTAAAACCTGATAAGGGAGATAAGCACAGAGTTAGGGTAGATATAAGTGCAGGGCCTGGACGCAGGGAGGTTTTAAAGTGAAAGATAGACAAACAGACAGACAGCAGACAGACAGACAGACAGACAGGCAGACGGCAGAGAGGGCAGACAGATAAATACATCGACATGTATGGATGGATGGATGGATGGATGGGTGGATGAGGATGGATGGATGGATGGAAAGGATGGATGGGTGGGTGGGTGGGTGGGGTGGGTGGATGGTGGATGGATGGATGATGGATGGATCGATGGATGGATGGTGGATGGATGGACGGACGGGTGGGATGGATGGATGGATGGGTGGGTGGGTGGGTGGGTGGGTGGATGGATGGATGGATGGATGGATGGGTTGGTGGGTGGGTGGTGTGGGTGGGGTTGGATGGATGGATGGATGGAATGGATGGGTGGGTGGGGTGGGTGGGTGGGTGGATGGATGGATGGATGGATGGGTGGGTGGGTGGGTGGGTGGGGGGTGGATGGATGGATGGGGTGGATTTGGATGGGTGGGTGGGTGGTGGATGGATGGTGGATGGATGGATGGATGGATGGCTGGATGGATGAATAGATAGAAAAGATAGATAGATTTGATAGATAGATAGATAGATAGATAGATAGATTAGTAAAGAAGATAGAAATTTGATAGATAGATTAGATAGGTGAGAGATAGATAGGAAGAAAGATTGATAGTTAGATAGATAGATAGATAGATAGATAGATAGTAGATAGATAGATAGATAGATAGATAGAAAAGATAGATAGATAGATAGATAGATAGATAGATAGATAGAGATAGATAGTAGATAGAAAAGATAGATAGATAGATAGATAGATAGATAGGAAGATAGATAGGTAGGTAGTAGATAGAAAGATAGAAAGAAAGTGTGAGAGAGAGAGAGAGAAAGAGAGAGAGAGAGAAAGAGGAAAGAGAGAGAGATGGTTATATAAATAAGGGTGGAGAAAAAAACAGGAGAGGCATGGGGAGATTGAGAAAGGGGAAAAAAGGAGGAGGGAATGCGTGGTGTGTGTGTGGGGGGGGGGGTATGTGAAAAAAAAAGAAAGAGATAAAGAAAGAAAGAGAGAGAGAGAGAGAGAGAGAGGGAGAGAGGAGAGAAGAGAGAGAGGGGGAGTCGTGTGTTTTTTTAATCCGTTTTTGATCCCCTTCCATTAATAAACCAAGGCTTCTATAAAAAAAACAGTTTCTAGAAGCTAGGCTAAAACCTGTGAAAATTATTTTCACGAGGGTAAACTCAACAGACGAACTGTTTAGGGCGTGGTATATAAACAACTCCCACCCCCCCCCCATTTCTCCACACACACACACACACACACACACACACACACACACACACACACACACTGACTGGATCCATTTTCCCCCTCATTTTAATGCATCATGCTAGGCGCATAATTTATAAAAACAATTCCTGCTTTCACTCTGCTACAAACTAAAGCTATACGTTTCATTTTACGTGGAATTTGAAGCGATGAAAATTTTTTACTTTCATCGTCTGGTTATAAATTGTTTGAGTAGAAAAAGATATGTGACCTACCGTATCGAAGCGGTATTATGTCGGGATCCACTCGGTAAGGGAAATTGAATTCATAGATCAAATATCCAACTTGGGTTTAATTTTTGTAATTGTTTAATTCTGGTGGAGCATAAAGACTATTTTTGCATTGCAAAAAACTTCTAAGCTTCAATTTCTCATAAACCCTATCTCTAAATTCACTTTTTGGGGTCTGAATCATCCCGACATAAAAACCGTTTTGAGACGGGGGGTCACATATGGGCCAAGTACTACTCTATCTAGATACTTTAAGAAACCTCGCCCCCCCCCCCCCCCCCCCCTATAAAGAAAAAATTATTGAAAGCGAGGAGTTGTGCGTATTTCGCACTAATCGTAAACCCATTTTAAACGGCCTTTACATTCAAATCACTTTGGTAGAAGAAACAAGTATCAGATTAAAAATTGCAGTTGCAAGAACAATATTTTAAAAGTGAAATAAACCCCACAAAATTCATAATATCCAAATTAGCATTCCAACCCTTTGACTAATCTATAATTATCGCTAGCCCTTACTTAATATTTTTAAAAGCTCAAAGACCTTACGTCACAGATTTTCCAAAAACACAAACACAATCTTTAAACCAATTAACTACTGTACTACAGAAAGAAACATTCGTATTTAAAAATTTGGCCAGAAAACTCGTCCTTACTTAAAATTATCTATAGTGTCGTGTACTTTTTTTGCAGTTCAGATAATAGCCCAATTCCTTATGGGCTCATTGTTGTAATATGGAAATCTAAAAAAATAATTTTAATGACGTAAAATTTGTCCATTACAACAATAAATATTAAACGAAGGCCCATTAAGTGGGTTGGTA
>NC_088368.1:41055061-41060061 GCF_034508935.2 Berghia stephanieae | reverse complement strand
CCAACTCGGGATTCTATAAAAGTCCAACTGGGGATTCTATAAAAGTCCAACTTGGGGTTCAATAAAAGTCCAATTCGGGATTCTATAAAAGTCCAACTCGGGATTCTATAAAAGTCCAACTTGGGGTTCTATAAAAGTCCAACTGGGGATTCTATAAAAGTCCAACTTGGGGTTCTATAAAAGTCCAACTGGGGATTCTATAAAGTCCAACTCGGGATTCTATAAAAGTCCAACTGGGGATTCTATAAAAGTCCAACTTTGGGTTCAATAAAAGTCCAATTCGGGATTCTATAAATGTCCAACTCGGGATTCTATAAAAGTCCAACTTGGGGTTCTATAAAAGTCCAACTAGGGATTCTATAAAAGTCCAACTCGGGATTCTATAAAAGTCCAACTGGGGATTCTATAAAAGTCCAACTGGGGATTCTATAAAAGTCCAACTTGGGGTTCTAAAAGTCCAACTAGGGATTCTATAAAAGTCCAACAGGATTCTATAAAAGTCCTACTCGGGATTCTATAAAAGTCCAACTAGGGATTCTATAAAAGTCCAACTAGGGATTCTATAAAAGTCCAACGGGATTCTATAAAAGTCCTACTCGGGATTCTATAAAAGTCCAACTAGGGATTCTATAAAAGTCCAACAAGGTTTGAGGGTTTTTGTATAAGGCGAGGGGTCATTTTAATTTAATCTACCGATATTATTTGAAGGGAGGACGATTTTTCTGACCCAAATTTTGAAAAATGTGTTGTTGTTGTTTTTGTTCTTGTTGTTGATGTAGTTGTTGTGTTGTGTTGTTTGTTGTTGTTGTGTTGTTGTTGTTGTTGTTGTTGTTGTAGTTGTTGTAGTTGTAGTTGTTGTAGTTGTTGTTGTTGTTGTAGTTGTTGTTGTTGTTGTTGTTGTTGTTGTTGTAGTTGTTGTTGTTGTTGTTGTTGTTGTAGTTGTTGTAGTTGTAGTTGTTGTTGTTGTTGTTGTTGTTGTTGTTGTTGTAGTTGTTGTTGTTGTTGTAGTTGTTGTAGTTGTAGTTGTTGTAGTTGTTGTTGTAGTTGTTGTTGTTGTTGTTGTTGTTGTTGTTGTTGATGTAGTTGTTGTTGTAGTTGTTGTTGTTGTTGTTGATGTAGTTGTTGTTGTAGTTGTTGTTGTAGTTGTTGTTGTTGTTGTTGTTGTTGTTGTTGTTGATGTTGTTGTAGTTGTTGTTGTTGTTGTTGTAGTTGTTGTAGTTGTTGTTGTTGTTTTTGTTGTTGTTGTTGTAGTTGTTGTAGTTGTTGTTGTTGTTGTTGTTGTCGTTGTTGTTGTAGTTGTTGTTGTTGTTGTTGATGTAGTTGTTGTTGTAGTTGTTGTTGTTGTTGTAGTTGTTGTTGTTGTTGTTGTTTTGTTTTTGTGTTTGGTTTTTGTTTTTTGTGTTTGTTTTTTTGTTTTTGTGTTTTTGTGTTGTTAGTTTTTGTGTTGGGTTTTTTTTTTTTGTTGTTTTTTGTTTTTGTTTGGTTGTTGTGTTTTTGTTGTGTTTTTTTTGTGTTGTTTGTGTTTTTTGTTTTTTTTTTTTGTTGGGTGTTTGGTTTTGTTTGTTTGTTTTGTTTTTTTTTGTTTTTGTTGTGTTTTTTTGTGTTTGTGTTGTGTGTTGTTTTTGTGGTTGGTTTTGTTTGTGGTTTTTTTTTGTTTGTTTTGTGGTTTTGTTTGTTTTTTGTTGTGATTTTGTTTGTTTGTTTGTTTTGTGTTTTTGTTGTTGTTTTTTTTGTTGGTGTTTGTTTTTTTGTGTTTTTTGTGTTGTTGTTGTTTTTTGTTGGTTGTTGTTTTTTTTTTTTGTTGTTTTTTGTTTTTTTTTTATGGTTGGTTTTTTGTGTGTGTGTGTTGTTTTTGTTTTGTTGTTGTTTGTTTTGTTTTGTTTTGTATTTTTGGTGTTTTGTTGTTTGTTTTTGGATTGTTTTTGGTGTTAGTGTTTTGTTTGTTTGTTTATTGTTGTGTGTGTTTTGGTTTGTTGGTTTTTTGTTTTTTTTTTGTTGTTTTTTTTGTTGTTTTTTGTTGGTGTTTTTGTTTGTTTTTTGTTGTTTTTTGTTTTTTTTTTTTTTTGTTGTTGTTTTTTGTTGTTTTGTGGTGGTGTTTGTTGTTTTTGTTTGTGTTTTGTTGTTTTGGTTTGTTGTGGTTTTGGGTGTTGGTTTTGTGGTTGTTTTTGTTTGTTGTGTTTTTGTTTGGTTTTGTGTTGTTTTTTTTTTGTTGTTTTGTTTTGTTGTTGTTTTTTTTGTTTTGTTTGGTTGTTTTGTTTTTTTTGTTTTTTTTATGTTGTTTTTGTTTGTTTTTTGGTTTGTTGTTGTTTTTGTTTTTTTGTTTTTTTTTTTGGTGTTTTTGTTGTTTGGTGTTGTTTGGTTGTGTTTGTTTGTTGGTTTTGTGTATTTTTTTGTTTTGGTTTGTGTGTTTTGTTGGGTGTTTTGTGTTTTTGATTGGTTGTGGTGTGGGTTGTTGTTTTGTTGTTTGTTTTTTTTTGTTTTTTGTGGTTGTTTTTTGGTGTTGGTTTGTGTTTTTGTGTTTTTTTTTTTTGTGTTTTGTTTTTTTTTGTTGTTTTTTTTGTTGTTGTTTGTTTTTGTTGTTTGTTTTAGTTTTGTTTTTTGTTGTTGTTTGTTGTGTTGTTTTGTTTTGTTTTGTTGTTTTTGTTGTTTGTTTTTTTTGTTTTGTTTTGTGTGTTTGTTTTGTTTGTTTTGTTGTTGTTTTGTGTAGTTTGTTTTTGTTGTTTTTGTTTTGTTTTTTGTTTGGTTGTTGTTTGTTGTTTTTTTGGTTTGTTGTGTGTTGTTTGGGTGGTGGGGGTTGGTTTGGGGGGGTTTTTTTTTTTTTGTTGTGTGTTGTTGTTGTGTTTGTTGTTGTTTGTTGTTGTTTTGTTGTTGTTGTTGTTGTTTTGTTGTTGTGTTGTTGTTGTTGTATGTTGTTTTTTTTGTTTGTTTTTGTTGTTTGTTTTTGTGTTGTGTTGTTGTTGTTGTTTTGTTGTTGTTGTTTGTTGTTGTTGTTTTTGTTTGTTTGTTGTGTTGTTGTTGTTGTTGTTTAGTTTGTTTTTGTTGTTGTTGTTTGTTTTGTTTTGTTGTTTGTTGTTGTTTTGTAGTTGTGTTGTTGTTTTGTTTGTGTTGTTGTTTGTTTGTTGTTGTTGTAGTTGTTTGTTGTTGGTTTGTTGTTGTTGTTGTTGTTGTTGTTGTGTTGTGTTTTGTTTTTGTTTAGTTGTTTGTTGTTGTTTTGTTTTTGTGTTGTTGTTTTTGTTGTGTTTGTAGTTGTTGTTGTTGTTGTGTTGTTGTTGTTTGTGTGGTTGTTTTGTTGGTGTTGTGTAGTTGTTGTTGTTGTTGTTGTTGTTGTAGTTGTTGTTGTTGTTGTTGTTGTTGTTGTTGTTTTTGTTGTTTTTGTTGCTGTTGTTGTAGTTGTTGTTGTTGTTTTTGTTGCTGTTGTTGTTGTTGTTGTAGTTGTTGTAGTTGTTGTTGTTGTTGTAGTTGTTGTAGTTGTTGTTGTTGTTGTTGTTGTAGTTGTTGTAGTTGTTGTTTTTGTTGTTGTTTTTGTTGTTGTAGTTGTTGTTGTTGTTGTTGTTGTAGTTGTAGTTGTTGTAGTTGTTGTTGTTGTTGTTGTTGTTGTAGTTGTTGTTGTTGTTGTAGTTGTTGTTGTTGTTGTTGTTGTTGTGTTGTTGTTGTTGTTGTTGTTGTTGTTGTTGTTGTTTTTTGTTGTTTTTGTTGTGTTTGTTGTAGTTGTTGTTGTTGTTTTTGTTGTGTTGTTGTTGTTGTTGTTGGTAGTTGTTGTAGTTTGTTGTTGTTGTTGTAGTTGTTGTAGTTGTTGTTGTTGTTGTTGTTGTAGTTGTTGTAGTTGTTGTTTTTTGTTGTTGTTGTTGTTGTTTGTTGTAGTTGTTGTTGTTGTTGTTGTAGTAGTTGTTGTTGTTGTTGTTGTTGTTGTTGTTGTTGTTGTTGTTGTAGTTGTTGTTGTTGTTGTAGTTGTTGTTGTTGTTGTTGTTGTTGTAGTTGTTGTTGTTGTTGTAGTTGTTGTTGTTGTTGTTGTTGTTGTAGTTGTTGTTGTTGTTGTTGTTGTAGTAGTTGTTGTTGTTGTAGTTGTTGTTGTTGTTGTTGTTGTTGTAGTTGTTGTTGTTGTTGTTGTAGTTGTTGTTGTTGTTGTTGTTGTTGTAGTTGTTGTTGTTGTTGTTGTTGTTGTTGTTGTTTTTGTTGTTTTTGTTGCTGTTGTTGTAGTTGTTGTTGTTGTTTTTGTTGCTGTTGTTGTTGTTGTTGTTGTAGTTGTTGTTGTTGTTGTTGTTGTTGTTGTTGTTGTAGTTGTTGTTGTTGTTGTAGTTGTTTTTGTTGTTTTTGTTGCTGTTGTTGTAGTTGTTGTTGTTGTTTTTGTTGCTGTTGTTGTTGTTGTTGTTGTTGTTGTTGATGTAGTTTTCTTTACAGAGCCAGGCAGTTCAGTAAAATCTCTCTAATCGCTTCGTGGGAATTATTCGTGTTGTAATTAACACGCTTGTCAAGGATTACACAAGGATTGTGGTGAGAAGCGTGTTTGGTAATGGAAGGCCGTGTAATGTGTCATTAAATAATGCAGTGTGTGTATTTTTTAAAAACAAATATATAGATAGAATGAAGATGACGTCACTCAGGTCTTTGTTGTTGTTTTTTGCCATCCGCGTTTATGAGTAATTCCCACTAAACTGTGTTAAACAGACTATATAAACGTTCAAGGCTACAAACAGTTTTATGCTTAAGTCCGTTATACTTCCGGATGGCAATGTCGTGAGCTTGTTAGCCAATCACATACTGTCTATAAAATCATAATACGCTTCAACAGTCGTGATGGCGCCACTTCCCTCGTAATGACGCATGGTAACTTAGTAATGGCTCTAAACTATCGGAACAATGGCGGACGCCCTTATGAAATATTTATCCGACGAGCATAAAAGGGTATCCAGATGAAAAAATACATTATAAAATCTGATCATGTTTTGACTTTTACACATTCTGATCACAAGACATATGAAAAAGTTCTAGCCAGCATGAAG
>NC_088368.1:41040061-41050061 GCF_034508935.2 Berghia stephanieae | reverse complement strand
AGAGAGAGAGAGAGAGAGAGAGAGAGTAAAGGAAGGGTAATAGAAATATTAGAATCGAACTCAAGACATATTACATGATTTAAAATTTAGGACAACGCTAAAATCATAAGACACTCCGAATATTGTCACGCTCTGAAAAAAAAAAAAGTCATAAAAATTTTGACCAAAGAACTCGTCCTTCAAATATCAATCGCCTAAAACACTTTCAGGATGTCCAGGTCAGACGCAGAAAGTGGCGATGAGTTGGTTGGCCATACCCTGCAGAAAGAGCCCTTTAACTCTCTCCTTACCAGCCATTTTCAGGATTTCCCCCAAAACTTCACACCCAACTGACACAAAAATAGATATTTTATCAAACACAACCGCAGTAAACTTCTTGTGATAAATGTCTTTGGAAAGACATGCTCGATAACACATTGTTCATTTTATTTAAATTTTACATGAGCAATTTGAATAAGACAAATGTTGGTTGAATCGTAACGAATGTGACGATTTTCCTATTGTTGGTAAGGAGAATGGAACCCACAGGGCAAGAGGAAACGGGGTCGTCCAAAACAGACTTGGAGGAGAAGAAGCCTTCACCAAGATTTGTGCGTCTCCAATCTTACATGGAGTGCGGCAAAGGTCTGTGCCAAGGACAGAAGAAGATGGTGGAAGAGTGATGTTGAGGCCCTATGCTCCGCCAGGACCCAAGAGGCATCAGCCAAGTAAGTCAAAACACCTTCACCTTGTCAGAAACTGACAAACTCGAAGTCCAGGACTTCGAATATAAGATTTTTTGACAAGATGGATGTCATTTGAACTGAGATTTGTTGCTACTTTTCAAAATTGGAAAAAAAAGGTATTAAAAATGAGCATGTACATAGATAGTTTTATTCAACTATCATTGACATGTAAAAATTAAACACATTAGTTTTGATACTAGATACGCCTATAATTTGTCTCATAAAAATGTAATAAATAGGAATGGGGTAAAAGTAACCCCTGGTAAACTACGGAAATAGTCGGTGTTAGGGTTGAGAGAGTTAATCGATGGATCTTTATTTGAAGGACGAGTATTTTGGCCAAAATTTTTAATACGTGATTTATTTTGTTTTTCAATTCCAGACGGCGGCAGTTATTGTGTGAGGCTTACAATTTGAATTCTGTCCTATGTAGGCAGGGCTATGCATAGAGAATACAGCCTAGTCTGTGGGGCTATGTCTTAAACCCTCTCCTTACGAGCCATTTTCTGATTTTCCCCAAAACTTCACACCCAATTAACACAAAAATATTTTTTTTATCACTCTGACATAATAGCAGTATCTATAAGTTCTTGCGATAAATAATCGTCTTTAGCAAAACATGGGCTCTATTCATTGTCTTTAAATTTGATGATGTACAAAAGAAATTTGAATAAGAAAAATGTTGGTTGTATCGTAACGAATGTGACGACTTTCCTGTAGTTGGTAAGGAGAGGGTTAGACTAAATAAAGATTCTAATATTGTTGCCACGAGTAGAATCATATAATTTCTATAATTAATATCTATGTGCGTTTTCCGATCGCTTTCGGATCGGAAGGTCCTGGGTTCGAGCCTCGCTCGGCGCATAATAGTTGTGTCCTTGGAAAAGGCTCTTTAGTCACATTCTCTCACTGTACACTCAGGTGTAAAATGAGTACCTGGCCGTCAACAGCGTTGAGTGTCTCTGTCAGAAAAAAAAAATTGTAATATCGCCTTACAGGCATCATGTTTCGTCCTACATGTCAATTGTTACTGTAGGCCAGGGACGTCTTGTATCAGTTTATTCTTTGGTTCCATTTACCTTTTTTTTTCTTCTCACTTTCGTGTATGGTGTCATCAATCAAATTGTATGAATTATTGGCGAAAGCCTAAGATTAAATAAACTTTGTAAAGCGCTTTGAGCACGTTTAGTGGATATTGCGCTATGTAAAATCTCTTCTTTTTTTTTTAATGAGTGTTTTTCTTTATTTTATTATTTTTTTATTTGCGCTATGGAAAATCTCTTTTTTTTTTAATGAGTGTTTTTCTTTATTTTTTTGAGTTTTTTTTTTTTTACAGAAGGCAAAAATTGAATATAAACACTAGACTACACGGTGGTATCGTGCACTCCTTTACACAAACCACAAGGACTTCCCGTTTCTCTATGAGTCAGGAAATGACATTGAAATCTTGGAACAAAGGACTCAACAATTTGGGCCACCTACTCTCGTTTCGATACACCGGCTCCTCTTCGGATTATAAACAAGACATGCCTTGCAGGACGAAAAGTCCGTAAAAATACGATTTTTTGTTTTATTTTTTGTCTCCAGCTACAGAACTGAATACGTCTCTTTGACTCAATAAATCTATTTTTTTTTCTATTTTTTTAAAACCTCAGGGATGAGAGACACCCAAAATGTTTGTCGACACTTTGCCGGTTAAGATTTTTTAAAAAATAAAAAAATTGAGCTTTCTATAGCGCAATATCCACTAAATGTGCTCAAAGCGCTTTACACGGGGTCCCTGGTCAACAGTAACATTTAACATGTAGGACGGGACATGCCGCCTGTTAGGCGATATTACAATTTTTCGGACAAAGACAATGCTGTTAACGGCCAGGTTAACTCATTTTACACCCGAGTACGGTGAGAGAAAGTGAGTAAAGAGACTTTTCCAAGGACTCAACTATGCGCCGAGCGCGAGGCTCGATCCGAAAGCGAGTGTCATACCACAAGACCACATAGCCGCACAAATCTTCTTTTTTTCTATTATTTTTTTTTAACCTCAGGGATGAGAGAGACACCCAATGTTTGTCGTCACTTCATCTTATACAAACGACAATACACATAGGCATAGGGATATTGACCTTAAAAAAAAAATATTGTTGAAAATGAAAGTTCAGTTCCTCAGAACCTATATTCAGGAGATAAAAAAATAAAGTGAGTAGATGTGACTCGTATATAAGGGAACAACACAAAACAAACAACGTTTCGGCCCTTGGCCTTCGTCAGGAGACAGTAAACACAAACACAAATATGTAAATGTACAAAATATCACATTTTGTCAAATGTGGAAATAAAGTTAATGTATATTCAGGACTTTGGAGCAATTTTTTTTGACAATTCTGAGAGCAAATTATTAATTTCTAAAGCTATTTAAAGTGATTTTCTTTTCTTTTTTTTTTCCTCTTGGAAACTACGACTTTTTTGGAAATTTCACGTTGGCAGCTCTGGTTACGAAGCACTGGTGGAGCTTATGTCAAAAGACGAGTTTTTAGTTGCGTGTTAAGTTGTTTTGATTTGCTTTATTGTGTTTTGTTTTGTTTTGTTTTTCTTTCATATATTCATATATTCAGTAAAAAGACTTGATATTTTGATTTTATTTTTTTTTTTGGCAAGTTCGGACAAGAACTCGTCTTGTTCTTGTTATGGCTGTCTGTTGGTGCTGACGTCACTATAATTCTCTCCCTTTTTTTTGTTTGCCCTATTCCGGGTTGTGGGTTTGATGGGTGGGGTGGGGTGGGGAGGTAGGCGGTTGCATAGTTGAAGAGAGACTCGTCTTAACTAGTGCCATATTGAAAAGGAAAAAAATAAACACACAAAAAAAAAAAAAGAAATAAATAATTTAAAAACAACAACTTGATTTTGGGGTCTTTTATAAAGCTTAAGCCTTTTTTTCTATAGAGCAATATCAACTAAACGTGCTCAAAGTGCTTTATAAGGTGGCCCCAACCAACAGCAACACTTTAATTATCATAGAGGTCGAGACATCACGCTTGTAAGGAGATACGTCGTGTATTATAATCTATTTATAAGAAGAGACAACGCTGTAAACAGCTAGGTACCCTAGATATATATATATATATATAGTATTTGTATAATCTTACTTATATTAACTACTTATCAAAATTATCTCTGAAATGGAAAATATCATTTCATCGTATAAGTAATGAAGCAATAAAGGGGAAAACTAAATCACACTCCCCCCCCCCCCCAACCCCTTCCCAACATGAAATATGCTCCTCATCAATGGTAAGCAAAATAATCTTGTCATGATTTGATGATATCGAATACAAAATAATAACATCGATACACAGGTTTTCGATTATCATCGTGACTATCATTATGATGTATCTAAGACAAAATTATACCAATATCGATGTGTGGAAGACTTTTTAAAACAATAATTGATGAAAACGATCATAATAACAACAATAAAAACAGCAACAAGAACAACAGCGACGACGACGATAACAACAACAACAACAACAACAACAACAACAATACCCTATTCATTCTCAAATCCGGAAGAAAAATATAGTAGTATCATTTCTTATACTATCTACAAATACTATAACATATATATATATATATATATATATATATATATATATATATATATATATATATATATATATATATATATAAAATCTACTTACATCAAGAGGTTGTTATGATCTTATCAAATAATATCCATTCAGAATACAGCTATTATTACACAACATTATTATTATTATTATTATTATTATTATTATTATTATTATTATTATTATTATTATTATTATTATTATTATTATTATTATTATTAAAAACACGTCCACAATACAGTAATCCAAAGCGGGAAAACGTTCCTATTGAACCAAGAAGGAATACGACTGGACTAACAACAACAACAACAACAACAACAACAACAACAACAACAACAACAACAACAACAACAACAACATCTCATCGGGGTTTGTTGAGTCACACAAACAGCTTAGCTTGACAACTAACTCTAACTAACCGTGGAAGAGATTGAACGAATGATTGAATGAATGAATGAATGAATACATGAGAGAGAGAGAGAGAGAGAAATCACGGAATGAATGACTGACTGGTTGAACTCGACTAGCTGAGTGGTCGCGTCACACCACAGACTAGGTCCTGTATTCTCTATGCGTCACACTGAAGACTTTACTGGGACAATCGTAATAATTGACGGCAGAAATTATGTCAGATTGATTTTTGAGAAACATGCTAAATTTATCATAGAAAAAAATGCCAAATTGCGTGAAAAATGACAAATTAAATGTTTAACTCACTCAACCCTAACACCGACTATATCCGTAGTTTACCCGGGGTTACTTTTACCCCATGCTTATTTATTACATTTTTCTGAGACAAATTATAGGCGTAGTATCAAAGCGATTTTTTTTTTTTTAGTTTTTACATGTGAATGATAGTTAAAGAAAACTTTCTATGTATATGCTCATTTTCAATACATTTTTCCAATTTTGAAAAGTAGCAAAGATATCAAGGATCGAGTGAGTTAATGGCATTACTTAATATTCTGAAATACAGAAATAAAATAAATTCCTTTTATTCGTACCATACGGGACAATCCTCCCTCCTTCCTTCCTTCCTTCCTTCCTTCCTTCCCTGCCTGCCTGCCTGCCTGTCTGCCTGCCTGCCTTCCTTCTTTGTTTGTTTGTTTGTTTGTGTATTTATTTACTTATTTATTCGTGTATTTGTGTATTTCTTTTTTCTTTATTTTTCATTTATTTACAATATATTTATTTATTATCTATTTATTTTATTATTTATTTGTTTGTTTGTTTACTTATTTATTTATTTATCTATTTATTTATTTATTTACTTATTTATTTATCGTTCCTTTTTCTTAATTTTAATTTGGCATTTCACACGCCAATTTGATAACCTATATCTGCCCTCTGATGACAAAACGTCGCATATGCTGATAACAACATTTTTCAGGAGAGCAAAAAAACTGTTCGATTCAATTTTAAAGCAGGGGATCATTACAACTCTAATTTGAAAACACATTTCGAACCACTGTTTTTGGCCACATTTTTCCTGAAAATTATTCGATATTTGAATCATAAATAAGCATTTTAGAGGGGTTTCTACTTTTTGTCATATTGTAGTTGGTGTTATTTATTACATGCATTTATGACAGAACGTCGCATATGTCATATGCGACAACTCTCTTGAGAGAAAATTTCTACTCTGACCACAAACCGTCGCATATGGTCACATACGACGCTCTGTCGTAAATGATTGTAATAAAGACGTCATAGGAAATATACGACACAGGGTGAATATATACTGGTCATGTTCAATTAGGAAACTCTTTTATTTTAGTTGGAGTGGCCTTTATATATCTGACACAAAAGCCAATTCACCAACTTGACAAGAAATTTCACACGTAAACATAAGCAGTAAACAGTCACTTAGGTCTATAACACTATCTCACTCAGACTTTCGTCTCTTCAGTATTGCTATCAAGTCATAGATTATTGAGGACATTGATTTTTGTTTCTCTCTCCATATTTTAATTCTATCATGACATGCTATATTCTCATACGAAAAATAATATTTGAATAAAATGGGACAGAAAAATAAATGTGGTAAAAGTAAAAGTAACAAAAAAATCAAAATGCAATTTCTTTTCCGGTTTTTGCCAAGTCACTGCATTTAGGTTCAGTGGGCATGTTCTCCCAAAAAGCTCTCCGGTTTAAGGGCATTAAAGGCACAAGCTTGTCAACAATGTCTTTTTTCTTTTTAGGATTAATCCCTCGCGGAACTTTTCTCGGCTCCGCATTTTGCGTGAAATTTTTTTTGAAAAAATTGAACTCTGTAAAGTCAGCCTCGTCAATATTCTTCTTAAAAAACATACTTCCACTTCCCTTACGGAATTGCACTGATGTTATGTCTGATAGATAAGGACGATCTGACGCTTTGTTTAGGGTGTACTGGTTTGTTCCTGACTCCCAGTTTGAGAAGTCTGTTATTTGCATTTGATGTACTTCACAACCAGCATCGACAAAGCATTCCGTGATGTCATCAAAATCACAAATTTTCCCACTTCTGCGGTTCATGACTTTTTCAATTCTGGAGTGGGTCGAATCAGCTGCCATGAACGTGTGTCCGGGTTCAAAATATTTAATTGTTATCACGTTTGCGTTTATAAGCCTGCTGTCATGAGAACATATAAAAACATGGAATAGATTGTCCAATTTTTATTTTGGCCGCTGCAGTTGTCCAGCCAGATAAGGATACTTTCCACGTCCCGGTTGAGGATCAAAAATCTGTAAAAGGACGACGCAATGTCTTCATCACGCCTTCCCGCAATTCCTTCGTGCCATACTATTGTATGGTCTTTTGCATTCTTGCCACATTTTTTACGGTCTCCAAGAAAAGCGAATGTTTCATTATACACACACACTCTTGAAGTAAAAATGGACCGCTTGAACTGCTCCATTCTTGGCAATAAAATGACTTTTTGCAAGTCTCCAGCGAATTTTGGCTTCGTTGCATCAAAAGGTGTTGATGAATCTCGCATGTATTCAGCCCGAGCTTTGGTGTAGCGATTTTTGTGCGTCAGATGCTTCCCGATTTCTTTGCAAATGTTTTCACACTCGCAATTCAGTTGATGAAATTTGTATTCGTTGCATTCCTCGCACTCTTCATTTCCGAGTTTTGCAAAGGATACATTCATCTCTTTAAAAGCTTTGTAATAAAAGCTGTAGCTGACGTGCACTTCTGATGATTTACAAAAGTCCTCGTACATATCATGAAGCGTCAGGTCGGCAGGCAGGTAACGACGAAGTGGTGCATGCTCACGTCTGTAGTGCGAAATTTTGGGCTGAAATTTATTCACGTGATTGTGAATGATTTCATGGTTAATTTTATGTTTTGGGCTGTGCTTACCCCTCTTGTCGACAGGAGCTTCGATGACATTGTTTGCTCCTATTTCAACATCCTGGAAGGCTGTGCGTATGGCCCGATCGTTCTTAGCAGAGTAGCCAAGGGTGTTCAAGAAGAAAGTCTTACACACGTTTTTGTATATCCCTTCTCCTGTTCTAAATGAGTACTTGTATGTACAAGACTTTTTTGCCTCACATCTGGGCTGCCCTTTGACTGTTCGCCGTTCACATTCAATTTTCTGAATGTGTTGCAACAGGAAGCGTTTTTGGTCTTGCCAGCTGAGTTTCCAGAAATGATCGATAATTTTCTGACGAGTTTCGTTCGAAAAATTTTCAGGGCATTTCTTCGGGCATGGTTTGTCTCTAAACGATTCCAGAAGTCTGTGCTCTTTAGGTGCACTTCTTTTTTTAATTGTACCGTCAACGATGTTATCGTTGCTTTTATCAATAATTTCATTAGTTGCATCAGAATTTTCGGTACTAGGTGCATGGTCTGTTGCCAAATTGTCCATTTGTTGATCCCTGCTTACGTCATTCGTGATGATAGTTGGTGGAGCAATAGATAAACCAAAATCGCGCAATTCACAGTAGGTAAGTTCATCCCCACTTCCCTTATCTCTGGGCGATTCATTGGCCATTGTAAAATCCGGATCTTCATCACTATCATCCATATGAGAAATGACATCATCAGACGAACATGACAGCTTTTGTATCTTTCTCATGGCATTTACAGCACATTTCCTTTTTGATGGAGAATCCATAGGCGAAGCTCTATCAACTGGCATTGTATTTGAGGGTAACTTCTTTCCCTCAGAATATTTACGTTTTGCATCTATTTGCCTGGAGAGCTCTTGTAATTTACATAGAGGAATGTTGTCTTCTCCCCCCGAGCTTTCCGAATCTGAATACATAGTTGTTCTGAAAAGATATACAAGGGATGGTCTGTTAAGCAATATTTTTTCTCCCTCCCCTCCTCTCTCTCTCTCTCTCTCTCTCTCTCTCTCTCTCTGTCTCTCTCTCTCTCTGTCTCTCTCTCTCTCTCTCTCTCTCTCTCTCTCTCTCTCTCTCTCTCTCTCTCTCTCTCCCAAGTTCTTTCTATTTTTCATATTTACTTTCTTTCTTTGTCTATCTTTCCACTAGATCTCAAATTACACCTCTTTATAATCGAATCAAAACAGCTCGATTTGATAACAGTCGATTAGTTTAAATAAAGTAAATAGATGGAGTTTTTCTCCACCAATTAGTTTAATGATGCTTTTTTTTTTAATTCTTAAAAGATGTTGTTTTGTAAATATATAATACCCCCCCCCCCTCACCCCAATTGACAGAGAGTACCCATTTTACACTTAAGTGAGTCGTGTGGAGCAACCTAGAGAAAACAATACCCATATTTTATAAACCAAACTTAAGTCATCATAACGAGTGAAGTCTCTACAAATATTGCATCTGGGTTTTCTATATTACGAGTACTTACCTAATATCCGTTAAAGAATAGCACAACTCCCGAATTATTTCTCACAAAATGATGAAAAGTTGAAGTTACTCTCAATTGAAATAGTAGAAATAAGAAAAAAAACGTGCTTCCATATAGCTGGTATTTATTCATCTGACCACGAGGTGGGATGACCGGAAACGTCTGCATGCACCATTTCTCATGACCAAGATTCATAAATTCTTGTTCTATCTTCCGTAATAAAAAATAATTGGGTGTGGGACGAGGAATGAAAAGAAGTCGTTGTATCATTCCATTCTCACGCATTTGGTTAGTGTTAGTAAAGTGACGTATTGTAACCATTTATAAACATACATTTACCACTGAACGACGTATATGGGCATATGCGACGGTTTACCAAAAATATTTCAGTTCACACTCAAAGGCTGCATATATAGCATGCGTCGTATTTATTACAAAGCGTCGCATCTAACCATTTGCGTCGTTCTATGGTAAATGATCTGCATATGCGACATTTAGTTGTAAATACATGCTTATTATTGTATAATTAGGTCATGTTGTATATGCAATGAATCTTATAAAATCATTATTTGAATAGATAGAGATATGGGACCAAGAGTAAAAGATGCGTCTTAGTCTCAACTTTCAGAATCTGAGAAAAAAGAAATTTGACCTAATTCTACACATGCGACGTTTTGTCATCAGAGGGCAGATATAGCGAGAGAACAGGCTGCTGGTAAAAGGAATGAGAGAACAAACAGCGGCGAACACACACACACACACACAAACACACACACACACACACACACACACACACACACACACAAAACAAAAGACCTGACACGACCCGAACCCTT
>NC_088368.1:41022561-41030061 GCF_034508935.2 Berghia stephanieae | reverse complement strand
ACTTTTCTGAATTAAAAAATTCACCCATACACCGGAGCATACTCAATGTCTCAATCGTTTCTATGTTATATGTTTGTGTTGAGAATATTGGCTATTAAGCTTAACTGCTGGTCAAATTATTCGCGACGGTGGTGTACGAACGAATCGGCGGTCTCAAGAAGTGGGTGAGAGAGGGATCTAGTAATGACTTTGGGTTTTAAACGAATATTTTGTGTTCGTGGATAGCTCACACGGTAGAGCCACGCTCTCACCTGCCAGGCGGAGTTGTCGTACCAATAAGGTCGCAGGTTCAAACCCCACCACCGCCGCGAAAAAAATTTTTTATTCTTTATTGTCTTCTGGCACTTTTCTATTCACTTCATATCTTGTTGTTACCAACATAAGTGCCTGCTCCACTCACTTTTCTGAATTAAAAAATTCACCCATACACCGGAGCATACTCAATGTCAAAATCGTTTCTATGTTATATGTTTGTGTTGAGAATATTGGCTATTAAGCTTAACTGCTGGTCAAAATTATTCGCGACGGTGGTGTACGAACGAATCGGCGGTCTCAAGAAGTGGGTGAGAGAGGGATCTAGTAATGACTTTGGGTTTGAAACGAATATTTTGTGTTCGTGGATAGCTCACACGGTAGAGCCACGCTCTCACCTGCCAGGCGGAGTTGTCGTACCAATAAGGTCGCAGGTTCAAACCCCACCACCGCCGCGAAAAAAAAATTTTTATTCTCTATTGTCTTCTGGCACTTTTCTATTCACTTCATATCTTGTTGTTATCAACATAAGTGCCTGCTCCACTCACTTTTCTGAATTAAAAAATTCACCCATACACCGGAGCATACTCAATGTCTCAATCGTTTCTATGTTATATGTTTGTGTTGAGAATATTGGCTATTAAGCTTAACTGCTGGTCAAAATTATTCGCGACGGTGGTGTACGAACGAATCGGCGGTCTCAAGAAGTGGGTGAGAGAGGGATCTAGTAATGACTTTGGGTTTTAAACGAATATTTTGTGTTCGTGGATAGCTCACACGGTAGAGCCACGCTCTCACCTGCCAGGCGGAGTTGTCGTACCAATAAGGTCGCAGGTTCAAACCCCACCACCGCCGCGAAAAAAAATTTTTATCCTCTATTGTCTTCTGGCACTTTTCTATTCACTTCATATCTTGTTGTTACCAACATAAGTGCCTGCTCCACTCACTTTTCTGAATTAAAAAATTCACCCCATACACCGGAGCATACTCAATGTCTCAATCGTTTCTATGTTATATGTTTGTGTTGAGAATATTGGCTATTAAGCTTAACTGCTGGTCAAAATTATTCGCGACGGTGGTGTACGAACGAATCGGCGGTCTCAAGAAGTGGGTGAGAGAGGGATCTAGTAATGACTTTGGGTTTGAAACGAATATTTTGTGTTCGTGGATAGCTCACACGGTAGAGCCACGCTCTCACCTGCCAGGCGGAGTTGTCGTACCAATAAGGTCGCAGGTTCAAACCCCACCACCGCGGCGGAAAAAAATTTTTTATTCTCTATTGTCTTCTGGCACTTTTCTATTCACTTCATATCTTGTTGTTACCAACATAAGTGCCTGCTCCACTCACTTTTCTGAATTAAAAAATTCACCCCATACACCGGAGCATACTCAATGTCTCAATCGTTTCTATGTTATATGTTTGTGTTGAGAATATTGGCTATTAAGCTTAACTGCTGGTCAAAATTATTCGCGACGGTGGTGTACGAACGAATCGGCGGTCTCAAGAAGTGGGTGAGAGAGGGATCTAGTAATGACTTTGGGTTTGAAACGAATATTTTGTGTTCGTGGATAGCTCACACGGTAGAGCCACGCTCTCACCTGCCAGGCGGAGTTGTCGTACCAATAAGGTCGCAGGTTCAAACCCCACCACCGCCGCGAAAAAAATTTTTTTATTCTCTATTGTCTTCTGGCACTTTTCTATTCACTTCATATCTTGTAGTAGTAGTAGTAGTAGTGTAGTAGTAGCAGTAGAGACATGACGCCTGTTAGGCGATATTACAATTATTTTTCGGACAGAGACAACGCTGTTAACGGCCAGGTACTCATTTTACACCTTTTTATATCGTGTGTAATTGATGTTCTGGTTTCAGAGTGATGGCATCTTAATTTCTAGTCTAAATGTGCATACTATGCTGGTCGTCAATAAAGATCATCCGTCCTCGCTCTTTTACGTCCTGTTATCCTAAGAATCTGTCTATAGATAGTATGCGCTTGGCTAAGAAGCTCACAACATTGCTACCCGGAAGTACAACGGACCAACACACAAAACTGTGTGTATCCATGAACGTTTATAGTCTGGTTAATACAGTTCAGTGAGCATTACTCATAAACGCGGATGGCAAAAAACAATAACAAAGACCCGAGTGACGTCATCTTCGAACTATCTATACATTCTGCTACTGGAATAGTTATGTCACCTTTATGTAACATATTCATTATCAGTACTCCGAAGGACTGGTCTACGTAAAACCTCAAAGGATTTAAGAACCAAAAACTGGGTGGGGATCCTGACCTCCCATAGCGGGCAGGGAGGTACATACTGCGTTTTCTATCCCCTTATATCTGTTTTCCAACATGCTTTCTGTCTTTGTCTTGGAATGAGATTACTTGGTTTTGTCCTGGCCCTGGCCGGAATCCCAGCTGGGAGGGAAACAGTCAAATGTATAGTTATTGTTTTGGGAGATGATGTTTTTTTCCTTGTAAATCACCTGTCTCTTATGTATTATTATTTTTATTTTGGATGAATAATGTAAGCATTTGAGTGTGTTCCTCTTTGTTGGATTTTGTGCTTGTGTCTGGATATAGGTGATCTCAAACTAAGTACATTGGTGGTATGCTCTTGGAATGTACATCTGATCCCTCTTTGTTCCCAGTTCCCCTATGTCTTACTTTTTCTTGGGTGCTTTAATTGTAATTCTAGAACTTTTTACTATACCATTTTCTTTCTTTTTACTGGCGCTGATATAACCTAAATGTGTTGCAAGCGCCGTAAAACCCTTTAAAAAAAAAATAAATAAAAAAAAAAAGAACCAAAAAAAGGAGAAGGTGTAACGTCACGACTATTCTTCTCTATTTGAGTTAATAAATTTTTAATGTTCTCGGACGCGCGTGACGTAATGAGACTTATTCGAGACTTTGGCGAGATTTGGGTGAGTTACTAAGTTACCATGCGTCATTACGTGGGAAGTGACGTCATGACTGCTGAAGCGTATTATTACATAAAGATCTTTAATTCAATAAACTTCTTGGCGACGAGGTTTTACTGCTTGAGTTAGTATAGGAAGAACGAAGTTGACGTAACCCAGCTCATTGTTATTGTTTTTAGACAGCCATTTTAATGATTAGTTCTCACTCAGTTATAGATAGTATGTGCTTGGATAAGAAGCTCACAGCATTGGCATCCGGAAGTATAACGGACCAACACACCAAAACTATGTGTAACCTTGAATGTTTACAGCCTGGTTAATGCAGTTTAGTGAGAAGTACTCATAAACGTGGATGGCAAAAAACAATAACAAAAACCCGAGTGACGTCAACTTCGTACTATCTTTATCCATCAGACTATTGATGCTATGTGTTTAGACCCCCCCCCCCCCCCCCCAAAAAAAAAACAAAAAAAAAACTCACAACATCTGCCAGCCGGATGTTACCTACAACTATGTGTAACCTTAAACGTTTATATTCTGGTTGATATAATAATTTAATGAGAAATACTCATAAACATAGCTGGTCAAATAACAAAATTGCGCTATAGATAGTACGCGCTGGGCTAAGAAGTTCACAACATTGCCATCTGGAAGTATAACGGACCAACACACAAAATTATGTGTAACCTTGGACGTATATAGTCTGGTTAGTACAGTTTAGTGAGAATAGCCTTAAACAATCGTGACGTCACTTCTCTCGTAATGACGCATGGTGACTTAGTAACACTGGCTCTAAACTATCGGAACAATGGCGGAAGCCCTTATGAAATATTTCTCCGACGAGCTTTTAAAAGTGTATCCAGAGGAGAAAAACATTATAAATATCATCTTGTTTTGGCTTTTATACATTCTGATCACATGACATATGAAAAGTTCTAGCCAGCATGACGAAAAAAAGTACCGATTTTCTTTGTTTAGAACCACGCTGCTCGCCGTGGCTGGGCGACGTGACATCAGACTATTGGTAAGACATGGAATGAGATAAAAAAAAAAAAGTTAGCTCAGGATAGAGAAGGATGGAAACTGTTTGTCTGTGGCCTATACCCTGACCCAGGGTGAAAAAGGCAATGATGATGATGATGATGATGATGATGATGATGGTGATGATGATGATGATGATGATGATGATGATGATGATGATGATGATGATGATGATGATGATGATGAGTGACGTCATCTTCGTTCTATCTATATAATAAATAAGCTCAAATTTAATATCCCTGAAAACTACGGCTATGTGGTCTAGTGGTATGACACTCACTGTCGGATCGGAAGGCCTGGTTTCGAGCCTCGCTCCGCGCATAGTTAAGTCCTTGGAAAAGGCTCTTTACTCACATTCTCTCACCGTACTCGGGTGTAAAATGAGTACCTGGCCGTTAACAGCGTTGTCTTTGTCCGAAAAATTGTAATATCGCCTGACAGGCGTCATGTCCCGTCCTACATGTTAAATGTTGCTGTTGACCTGGACCCCTTGTAAAGCGCTTTGAGCACATTTGAGTGGATATTGCGCTATATAAAAGCTCAATTAAAAATAAAAAAAACAAAACAAAAAAACAAAAACTACGATTTCATTTATTTTCGATTCCAAGTGGGCAGGTCTGTAACTTATCATGTCCTTAAGTCTTACCTTAATTCCCGGTCAGGTGGCTATTGTCACGCCTGACTGATTTCAAAGACGTCCGTCCGTCCGTCCGTGAGTCACGCTTCAATGACCTCTGTCTGAGAGGTCGGCGTGATTGCTTTTTGTTTGTCATGGGACAACGGTCGGTAACGGACGGCGGGCGGAAGATCTGAGGAGGCTCGTGTCGCTTCTAAAATCAAGAAGACAAATATAGTACAAAGACTAAAGGAAAATATTTAGTCTGGCTGGAAGTACTGCAGTAGTAAAGTTGGGCTTTTATACAGTGTAATAATATAGTAGCAGCGACATCTATAGATATATGAAGTCCTAGTATAGATAGTATGCAGATAACGTCACTCAGGCCTTTGTTATTGTTTTTGTCATCCGCGTTTGTGAGTTGTTCTCACTAAACTGTATTAACCAGACTATAAAAGTTCATGGTTACACCGAGTTTGTGTGTTGGTCCGTTATAGATAGTATGCAGATGACGTCACTCAGGCCTTTGTTATTGTTTTTGCCATCCGCGTTTGTGAGTTTTTCTCACTAAACTGTATTAACCAGACTATAAAAGTTCATGGTTACACCGAGTTTGTGTGTTGGTCCGTTATACTTCCGGATGGCAATGTTGTGAACTCCTTGGCCAAGCGCATTCTATCTATAGTAGCCATCGTTATGTCATAGCCTGACACTGAAACCCAAAAGGACTGTTCTTTTGACGTCATTTTTTCATTTTTGTACCGTCTAGTGAGTTGTCGTTAGTAGAGCTCATGGAAACAAGTGGTCCCATTGGTTGAACTATTGAATACAACTCTGATTTGTTTTCATTTGTGGCCAAAGACTGGCATTTTGACGTCATTTTTTGGTCAGTGTCAGGCTATAGATAGTATGCGCTTGGCGAAGAAGCTCATAACATTGCCATCCGGAAGTATAACGGACCAACACACAAAACTGTGTGTATCTATGAACGTTTATAGTCAGGTTAATACAGTTCAGTGAGCATTACTCATAAATGCGGATGGCAAAAAACAATAACAAAGACCTGTGTGACGTCATCTTCAAACTATCTATAAGTTAACGATGGCTACGGTAATATCCACTAAACGTGCCCAAAAAGCGCTTTACAAAGGGTCCTTCCCTGACCAACTGCAACACGTAACGTGTAGAATCAGACAAGACGCCTGTTAGGCGATAATACACAGTTTTCTTTTTCCAACAGAGACAACGCTGTTAACGGCCAGGTAGTCATTTTATACCTGAGTAAGGTGAGAGAATGTAAGTAAAGAGCCTTATCCAAGGACTGAACGTAAATATGCGCCGGGCGAGGCTCGAACCCAGGACCTTCCGATTAGAAAGCGAGTGCCATACCACAACACTAAATAGCCGCACATTTGTAACAATAATGCACATAATAACATACTATCAATACACACATCTTTAATAATCAAAATATAGATGCATGCCAATAGGATTCAATAGTCTGATGTCACGTCGCCCAGCAACGGCGAGAAGCGTGGTTCTAAACAAAGAAAATCGGTACTTTTTATTCTTCATGCTGGTTAGAACTATTTCACATGTCATGTGATCAGAATGTATTAAAATCAAAACATGATCAGATTTATGATGTTTTTCTCCTCGTATTTCATAAGGGCGTTCGCCATTATTCTGATAGTTAAGAACCAGTTACTAAGTTACTATGCGTCATTACGAGGGAAGTGACGTTACGACTGTTGAAGCCTATTCGTAAAGCCTTGAAAGATGCTGTGCGCTTGGCTAAGAAACTCACAACATTGTCATCCTGAAATACCCCGACCAACACACAAAACTCCGTTTATGGCCTGGTTAATACAATTAGTGAGAATTACTCATAAACGCGGATGGCAAAACACAATAACAAAGACTTGAGTGAGGTCATCTTCGTTCCATCTATAACTCGCAAATATTGCGGGTTCTACATTAGTGTGTAAAAAAAATAATTAAAAATGTGGCTATGTGGTCTAGTGGACGACACTCGCTTTCGGATCGGAAGGTCCTGGGTTCGAGCCTCGCTCGGCGCATAGTCGAGTCCTTGGAAAAGGCTCTTTACTCACACTCTCTCACCGTACTCAGGTGTAAAATGAGTACCTGACCATTAACAGCGTTGTCTCTGTCCGAAAAAAAAATTATAATATCGCCTAACAGGCGTCATGTCCCGTCCTCCATGTTAAGGGTTGGGTTGCTGTTGGCCAGGGACCCCTAGTAAAGCGCTTTGAGCACGTTTAGTGGATATTGCGCTATATAAAAGCTCTTTTTTAAAAAGGACAAAACGGATATATAGCGAATGAGATTAGCGGAAGAGTAGCGTCCCTTGATTGGACGACAGCTTACAGAGAGAACGTCAAAATGGTTTTGCGCATGCGTATCTCTCGTCCTCGCTTTCGGTGAAGTGTCTCATGCCGCTTTCACCGGAAGCGAGGACGGAATGACGCATGCGCACAACCAACATGACGTTCTCTCTCTAAGAGTTTTTCCGCCGATGACGTCCAATCAAGGGACGCTACTCTTCCGCTAATCTCATTCCCTAAAGGAGTGTAAAAGTCGACCACCCTGTTCGCCTCATTAGAATTTTGCATAGTAGGTTATGCGATACATAATTGTGTGTGT
>NC_088368.1:40997561-41007561 GCF_034508935.2 Berghia stephanieae | reverse complement strand
TCTCTCTCTCTCCCTCTCTGCGTGTCTGTGTGTGTGTGTGTGTGTGTGTGTGTGTCTGTCTGTCTGTCTGCCTGTTTCATATCCCCCCTGCCTAACAGCCATCAAGAGAAATCAAAGACCAAATTCACCCCCAATGCCCAGGGGAGGAAAGAACAAAAGAAATTCAATATAGCTATCGTCGCCATTCTGGCTTGTGTGTCTCTATCTCTATCTCTCTCTCTCTCTCTGTCTTTCTCCCTCTCTCTATTTCTCTCTTTCTCTCTCTTTCTCTCTCTCTCTCTCCCTCCCTCCCTCTCTCCCTCTCTCCCTCTCTCTCTCTTTTTCTCTCTCTCTTTCTCTCTCTCTCTTTCTCTCTTTCTCTCTCTCTTTCTCTCTCTCTTTCTCTCTATCTCTCTCTTTCTCTCTCTCTCTTTCTCTCTATCTCTCTCTCTATCTATCTATCTATCTATCTATCTATCTATCTATCTATCTATCTATCTATCTATCTATCTATCTATCTATCTATCTCTCTCTATCTCTCTCTATCTCTATATATCTCTCTATATATATCTATCTCTCCTCTCTCTCTGTCTCTATCTATCTACCTCTCTCCCTCTCTCTCTCTCTCTCTCTCTCTCTCTCTATATATATATATATATATATATATATATATATATATATATATATATATATATATATATATATATATATCTTCTCCTCCTCCTCCTCCTCCTCCTCCATCTCCCTCATCCTGATAAAAGCAATAATGCTGCATAATAAAGGCGTTTTGGCTATGATCCCCCCCCCCCCCCCCCCCCCCCAGCCCCACCCCTCCACCGAACATACACACACCAATTTTTAAACCGCCGACCTCGCCAGGACATCGCATTCTCCGATAGAGTTGGTTGTTTGTAACTCGACGTATACCTCTTTTCAGGTCTGACAACCGACATTGTGATGGCCTCATGGTTGTAACGGAAATGTTGCTGCTCGATGCTTGAAGACACAAATAATATGAAATTGTATATATCCTTCAATTGTATTACAAAACCAGATCAAATGAACGTTTCGGGTTTCCCCTTTATCAACAAAACAGGATGAAAGAAACGCCACAGATGAATGATATAATGTGGTAGTGGCTTTGTTAGTGGCGTTGTTCACGCCACTACCACATTATATCATTCATCTGTGGTGTTTCATTCATCCTGTTTTGTTGATAAAGGGGAAACCCGAAACGTTCGTTTGATCTGGTTTTGTAATAAAATGGAAGCTTACATACAATATCATATTATCTAATTCATTGTTGTAATGGAAATACTCTCAAACGGGTGACTATTAGAACAATGTAAAAACGGGTCTATAGATGTAGTGCGCTTGGCTAAGAAACTTACAACATTGCCATCCGGAAATATAACGGACCAACACACAAAACAATAGATAAAATGAAGCTAACGTCACTCAAGACTTGAGTGAAATTGAGTGACGACAACGTCGTTCTATCTAAAATTGCGTTTGGAGATCAGACGTGCAAAATATGTTCACGTAGCTATAACTGGAACCTGATTCCGTCTTCCAAATCCGTATGACATGCCGGGGTTATTGAATCAATCATCAGACAGAAATGTTATGAAACACGATGGGTAGGCCAAACGATTATTTTATGACTTAATAAGGCAAATAATCTGTAGAGAGCAAGTTTGCCAGAATGTTTCGTGAAAAAAATGCCAAATTAAATGGCACCAAAAAATGCCAAATTTAAAAGGCACGAAAATGCCAAATTGTGGAGTGAGAATTCAAATACCAATTTAGCTGAAAACTCTGTACCTAATTTTTTTTTAAAATCTAAACAGCGACGTGCTATCAATGAAAATCATCAAATAGCTTTAATTAGTGTAGACTTGGGAAATAGTTAAGATAAATGTCGGGCATAAATTTGTTATGATGATGATGATGATGATGATGATGATGATGATGATGATGATGATGATGATGATGATGATGATGATGATGATGATAATATCATTATCGATAACAATAATAACAGTAATAACAACGACAATAATAATAATAATAATAATAATAATAATAATAATAATAATAATAATAATAATAATAATAATAATAATAATAATAATAATAATAATAATAATAATAATTAGTTAATTCTAACTTTATTTTCCTTCTGGCAACCTCGATGTACAGCCAGACCGTATATTTGGACAAGCTGGGAGATGACGGGCGGGTGCATGTCCGTGTTTGCTTTTCCTACCAAACAGCGATGCCATGTCGGTGTCGTGTCAAGGCGAGGCAAGGCAAGGCATGCCTATTGCGCATCGATATTATATTTACATAGGACAAGACATCTTTATCGTGACACGGTGTTTGTTTTAGCAATCCGGGAGTGAACGAATAAGAACGGTAGGGATCTTCGCCTTCAAACTAACGTCAACTGGGGAAACTTTGCCTAAAAGGGTAATTTTACCTAAAGGGGAAACTTTGCCTAAAGGGGAAACTTTGTCTAAAGGGGTAACTTTTTCTAAAGGGGTAACTTTGCCTAAAGGGGAAACTTTGCCCAAAGGGGAAACTTTGTCTAAAGGGGTAACTTTGTCTAAAGGGGTAACTTTGCCTAAAGGGGAAACTTTGTCTAAAGGGGTAACTTTGCCTAAAGGGGTAACTTTGCCTAAAGGGGTAACTTTGTCTAAAGGGGTAACTTTGTCTAAAGGGGTAACTTTGTCTAAAGGGGTAACTTTGTCTATAGGGGTAACTTTACCTAAAGGGGAAACTTTGTCTAAAGGGGAAACTTTGTCTAAAGGGGTAATTTGCCTAAAGGGATAACTTTACCTAAAGGGGAAACTTTACCTAAAGGGGAAACTTTGCCTAAAGGGGAAACTTTGCCTCTTCAATTTTGTACCAATTAAGAGATTGATTAGTTTTGTGGCAATTATTTCCTTTGATAAAGATTAAAAAGTCTTTTAACGGGTACTACAATAACTACAACGAAACTGGGATTATTGAAAATGCTTCAAATTCGCAGAGGCAAAGTTTCCCCAGTGGACGGTCCGTCTAGATTGCAATGAATATAGAGCTGTGAGCTGCCTGCTGGAAAGTTCAAACATTCGAATTGTTTTGTTTTTACGGGTTTTACAGCGCTTGCAACACATTTGTGACCCATCGTCTCAAAATGGTATTATGTCGGAACGAACCAAATGCTTGAAAGCTAAATTAAATGTTAAACTGGTCAAAAATATAAATTGTTGGCATTCGCATCCTAAAATATGATGTCCATTCTACTCAATCAAACATACAAACTATGTCTATAGATAGAATGCGCTTGGCCAAGGAGTTCACAACATTGCCATCCGGAAGTATAACGGACCAACACACAAACTCTGTGTAACCATGAACTTTTATAGTCTGGTTAATACAAT
Source organism: Berghia stephanieae (assembly GCF_034508935.2). NCBI lineage: Eukaryota > Metazoa > Mollusca > Gastropoda > Nudibranchia > Aeolidiidae > Berghia > Berghia stephanieae. The sequence goes on along the minus strand of NC_088368.1, from coordinate 41,004,154 downwards.
TTAGTGAGAACAACTCACAAACGCGGATGGCAAAAACAATAACAAAGGCCTGAGTGACGTCATCTGCATACTACCTATATTTAAATATATATATATATATATATATATATATATATATATATATATATATATATATATATATAGATATATATATATATATATATATATATATATATATATATATATATATATATGTGTGTGTGTATGTGTGTGTGTGTATGTGTGTGTGTGTGTGTGTGTGTGTGTGTATACATTGTCGCCATAGATTCTCAACTTTGTGTTTATACATTTTCATGAATACCACGTCTGTAAACGAATTTCCATTTTTTTTTGGATGAATAAAGTATACATTATTATTATTATTATTATTATTATTATTATTATTATTATTATTATTATTATTATTATTATTTATTATTATTATTATTATTATTATTATTATATTATAAATATTATAACATTATGAACGATACTCACCACCAAAACACAGCATGAAAATAATATAATAATATCCATATTTTATCATTCAGAACCAAAAAAAAAATCCGTCAACACGAGAGGAAACGAAATTGACGTCACTCAGCTTTTTCTTAATGTTTTCAGCCAGCGTTAGGGTAAAGTTCTCGCAAGATCCGCCAGCCGGATATAAATGAAACATCACACACACAACTATGTATAACCTTAATATATATATTATTATGAGTGGTTCTCACTAAGTTCTATCAATCAGACTATCAATTGATGCTGTGCGTTAGGGTAAAGTGCTCGCAAGATCCGCCAGCCGGATATAAATGAAACATCACACACACAACTATGTATAACCTTAATATATATATTTTTATGAGTGGTTCTCACTAAGTTCTATCAATCAGACTATCAATTGATGCTGTGCGTTAGGGTAAAGTTCTCGCAAGATCCGCCAGCCGGATATAAATGAAACATCACACACACAACTATGTATAACCTTAATATATATATTTTTATGAGTGGTTCTCACTAAGTTCTATCAATCAGACTATCAATTGATGCTGTGCGTTAGGGTAAAGTTCTCGCAAGATCCGCCAGCCGGATATAAATGAAACATCACACACACAACTATGTATAACCTTAATATATATTTTTATGAGTGGTTCTCACTAAGTTCTATCAATCAGACTATCAATTGATGCTGTGCGTTAGGGTAAAGTTCTCGCAAGATCCGCCAGTCGGATATAAATGAAACATCACACACAACTATGTATAACCTTAATATATATATATATATAGCCAAAAAATATAAGTTAGAAAGACCCAAAGAAGGAAAATAACAATCAATGAGGGAGGCCTTCCGAAAGCTCCTACATCCCCCGTATTTTTTTTCTTTATATAATGTTCTAGTAGTAAGTTTCCCCCCTCCCAAACCCCCTACTAGAACATTATTATATAAAAAAAAAAAGAATACTGGGGATGTAGGAGCTTTCGGAAGGCCTTCCCATAGCTGTGTGTGATGTTTCATTTAAATCTGGTTGGCGGATCTTGCGAGCACTTTACCCTAACGCACAGCATCAATAGTCTGATTGATAGAACTTAGTGAGAACCACTAAAAGTTTCCCCCCTCCCAAACCCCCTTCTAGAACATTATTATAAAAAAAAAAAGAATACTGGGGATGTAGGAACTTTCGGAAGGCCTCCCTGAAATGGGAAACGTAACTTCCCTTCGTTAACTTAAGATCATAAATAATATTAATATTATATGAAACTCACCACCAAAACAGAAGAGCATGAAAATAATAAATCCACATTTTATCCTTCAGAATTAAAAAAAAAATAGAACGTCAACACTATAAATTTTTAATGTCACTTTTTATGATGAAATGAAATAAGAATGAACAACAAATAAACAAAACACATCACAAGAAAATCCCGTTAGAGTGTGGAATAGAATGGAAATAGATTTTACCGGTAATGCACGACTGGTTGGATATGGTCGACACAACAGACAGCGAAGTTACAGTGTGTGTGTGTGTGAGTGTGTGTGTGTGAGTGTGTGAAGTGTGTGAATGTAATGCGAGGTGTGCGTGTGTGTTAGTGTATGTATGTGTGTGTGTGTGTGTGTGTGTTGGTGTTGCTGTAACTGTGCAAGGCTGCTGCGAGGCTGCGAGGCTGAGAGGCGACGGCGGCCCTTTTGAACACAAAGAAACCCGCTATTATTGAGATTATTACTGTTGCCATCAAAGCTCGCTGCTTGTCGGTCTTCGCGTGTGTGTGTTTGTTTGTGTGTGTGTGTGTGTGTGTGTGTGTGTGTGTGTGTGTGTGTGTGCGTGCGTGTGCGTGTCAGTCGTGAGGGCTGCCATTAATTTGTATTGTTTGGGGGTCGGCAATCTTAATTTTTTAATCATAATTTTAAGTGGCATCAAAAGATAGAACGAAGATGACGTCACTCAGGCCTTTATTATTGTTTTTGCCATATGCGTTGGTGAGTTGTTCTCACTAAACTGTATTAACCAGACTATAAAAGTTCATGGTTACACAGAGTTTGTGTGTTGGTCCGTTATACTTCCGGATGGCAACGTTGTGAACTCCTTGGCCAAGCGCATTCTATCTATCATAATGATGATATACTTTAGGTAAAATACTCACAACACCCGCCAGCCATATTACACAAACTGTGTGTTACCTTTGACGTTAAAATTCTGATATAATGTCGTGAAAACTAATCACTTAAAGTAATTCGAAGGTGACGTCACCCAGATCTTTGTTATTGTTGTTTTTTTTTTTTTTTTTTTTTTTTTTTTTTTGCCATCCGTGTTCATGAGTAATACTCACCGAACTGTATTAACCTGACTATAAACGTTCATAGATACACACAGTTTTGTGTGTTGGTCCGTTATACTTCCGGATGGCATTGTTGTGAGTGAGTTTCTTAGCCAAGCGCATATAGATAGAATGCGCTTGGCCAAGGAGTTCACAACATTGCCATCCGGAAGTATAACGGACCAACACACAAACTCTATGTAACCATGAACTTTTATAGTCTGGTTAATACAGTTTAGTGAGAGCAACTCACAAACGCGGATGGCAAAAACAATAACAAAGGCCTGAGTGACGTCATCTTCGAACTATCTATAGATAGTTTGCGCTTGGCAAAGAAGCTCATAACATTGCCATCCGGAAGTATAACGGACCAACACACAAAACTATGTGTAACCTTAAACGTTTATAGTCTGGTTGATACAGTTCAGTGAGAATAACTCATAAAGGCGGATGACAAAAATCAATAACAAAGACCTGAGTGACGTCATCTTCGAACTATCTAAAGATCATGCCCATTGCTCCCTTATTTAGAATGTTGTTTTGTGAAAGCAACTCACAAATGTGACCCCTCGTCTCAAAACGGTATTATGTCGGGATGGACCAGATGCTAAAAAGTCAAATTATAGTTAAACTGGCTAAAAATATGAAACGCTGGTATTTAGCACAGTAAAATATGATATTCCTTCTCCTCTATAAAGCATATAAACTCAACACAAGTCTGATATTTCTGGCTACAAATTCCATTTTTAGCATCTTAACCATCCCGAGTTAATACCGTTTTGAGACGACGGGTCACAAATACAAAAATGAATGACTAGGAAAATTGGAATTGTATTCGTTAAGATGTCAAATTGATAAATTAACGACTGGCGCGCCTGGTTCAAGATAGTTAAAATGAGCTTTTATATTGCGCAATATCCACTTAATGTGCTCAAAGCGCTTAACAGGTGGCCCTGACCAACATCAACATGTAACATGTAGAACGATACATCACGCCTGTTAGGCGATACATATTACATTTTTTTTCCCGACAGAGACAGCGCTGTTTAACGGCCAGGTACTCATTTTACACCTGAGTACGGTGAGAGAATGTGAGTAAAGAGCCTTTTCCAAGGACTCAACTATTCGCCGAGCGCGAGGTTCGAACCCAGGACCTTCCTATCCGAAAGCCGCACAAACTGATAACGAATGGCCAAAATGGCTGTCTCAAAACAACAACAAAGAGCCAAGAGACGTTAATTTCGTTCCTTTTATAAGTTATCTGTTATTTATATTTTTGTAATTATATAGATAGAATGAAATTGACGTCGCTCGGGTCTTTGTTATTGTTTTTGTCATCCACGTTTATGAGTAATTCCCACTAAACTGTATTAACCAGACTATAAACGTTTAAGGTTACACATAGTTTTGTGTATTGGTCCGTTATACTTCCGAATGGCATTGTTGTGAGTGAGTTTCTTAGCCAAGCGCACACTATCTATAGATAGTTTGCGCTTGGCTAAGAAGCTCATAACACTGCCATCCGGAAGTATAACGGACCAATACACAAAACTATGTGTAACCTTAAACGTTTATAGTCTGGTTAATACAGTTTAGTGAGAATTTATTCATAAACGTGGATGACAAAAAAAAAAACAATAAAAAAGGCATGAGTGACGTCATCTTCGTTCTATCTATAGATAGTTCGAAGATGACGTCACTCAGGTCTTTGTTATTGCATTTTGCCATCCGCGTTTATGAGTAATACTCACTAAACTGTATTAACCTGACTATAAACGTTCATCGTTACACACAGTTTTGTGTGTTGGTCCGTTATACTTCCTGATGGCAATGTTATGAGCTTCTTAGCTCAGAAAAGTGAGTGGAGCAGGCACTTATGTTGGTAACAACAAGATATGAAGTGAGTAGAAAAGTGCCAGAAGACAATAGAGAATAAAAAATTTTTTTCCCGCGGCGGTGGTGGGGTTTGAACCTGCGACCTTATTGGTACGATTCGTTCGCCACCACCACTTTTCTGAATTAAAAAATTCACCCCATACACCGGAGCATACTCAATGTCTCAATCGTTTCTATGTTATATGTTTGTGATGAGAATATTGGCTATTAAGCTTAACTGCTGGTCAAAATTACTTCGCGATGGTGGCGAACCAATCGGCGATCTCAAGAAGTGGGTGAGAGAGGGATCTAGAAATGACTTTGGGTTTGAAACGAATATTTTTGTGTTCGTGGATAGCTCACACGGTAGAGCCACGCTCTCACCTGCCAGGCGGAGTTGTCGTACCAATAAGGTCGCAGGTTCAAACCCCACCACCGCCGCGAAAAAAAATTTTTATTCTCTATTGTCTTCTGGCACTTTTCTACTCACTTCATATCTTGTTGTTACCAACATAAGTGCCTGCTCCACTCACTTTTCTGAATTAAAAAATTCACCCCATACACCGGAGCATACTCAATGTCTCAATCGTTTCTATGTTATATGTTTGTGATGAGAATATTGGCTATTAAGCTTAACTGCTGGTCAAAATTACTTCGCGATGGTGGCGAACGAATCGGCGATCTCAAGAAGTGGGTGAGAGAGGGATCTAGAAATGACTTTGGGTTTGAAACGAATATTTTTGTGTTCGTGGATAGCTCACACGGTAGAGCCACGCTCTCACCTGCCAGGCGGAGTTGTCGTACCAATAAGGTCGCAGGTTCAAACCCCACCACCGCCGCGAAAAAAAATTTTTATTCTCTATTGTCTTCTGGCACTTTTCTACTCACTTCATATCTTGTTGTTACCAACATAAGTGCCTGCTCCACTCACTTTTCTGAATTAAAAAATTCACCCCATACACCGGAGCATACTCAATGTCTCAATCGTTTCTATGTTATATGTTTGTGATGAGAATATTGGCTATTAAGCTTAACTGCTGGTCAAAATTACTTCGCGATGGTGGCGAACGAATCGGCGATCTCAAGAAGTGGGCGAGAGAGGGATCTAGAAATGACTTTGGGTTTGAAACGAATATTTTTGTGTTCGTGGATAGCTCACACGGTAGAGCCACGCTCTCACCTGCCAGGCGGAGTTGTCGTACCAATAAGGTCGCAGGTTCAAACCCCACCACCGCCGCGAAAAAAAAAAAATTTTATTCTCTATTGTCTTCTGGCACTTTTCTACTCACTTCATATCTTGTTGTGAGCTTCTTAGCCAAGCGCATACTATCTATATAATAATAATATTATTATGTGACAACTCTTGACATTTTCTGCAGTTGTGTCGCCAAAAAGTTGCAGACCCCGAGTCAATGCCACGTGGAACTTGTGATGTCAAGGGTGAGTAAGCGAGAGCGGCGTGAGTACTTAATTTATTGTCGTCTGCGCATGTCAGTAAGGATAGGTGGGAGCGTGGGGTGGATGGATGGATGGATGGATGGGTGGGTGAGTGAGTGGTTGGGGGGGAAGGCGGGGGGGGGGGGGGGGGGTTAACCCTCTCAATCCCAACTTCAGGAAAATCGTCACATTCATTGCGATGCAACCAACATTTTTCTTATTCAAATTTCTTTTTTACGTCATAAAATTTAAAGAAAATGAACACAGTGTGCTGTAGAATATGTTTTGCTAAAGAAATTTTGTACCGCAAGCAAGAACTTAAGGGACTTGCAACTTACTGCTATTACTATTATGTCTGAGTAAAATATCAGTGATAAAAAATCTATTTTTGTGTTAGTTGGGTGTGACGTTTTGGGGAAAATCCTGAAAATGGCTGGTAAGGAGAGAGTTAAGCGCAGAGTTGCCAATTTGAAATGTGACCCCTCGTC
>NC_088368.1:40987561-40992561 GCF_034508935.2 Berghia stephanieae | reverse complement strand
CGTTAGAAACCAAAAGCGTGCTGAAATCCGATGCCCATGGAAGGTAACGACTTACTGTATTGATGCTATGTGTTTAGCTAAGTTACTCACAATATCCGCCAGCCTGATATAACGTGCTACCAAAACACAAAACTTTGTGAAACCAGGAACGTGTTTTACAGATAGAATGCGCTTGGCTAAGAAGCTCACAACATTGCCATCCGGAAGAATAACGGACAAAACTATGTGTAATCATGAACTTTTATAGTCGGGTTAATTCAGTTGAGTGAGAATTACTCATAAAGGTGGGTGGTAAAAAAACAATAACAAAGACCCGAGTTACGTCAATTTCATTCTATCTATAGATAGTATGCGCTTGGCTAAGAAGCGCATAACATTGCCATCCGGAAGTATAACGGACCAACACACAAAACTGTGTGTATCCATAAACGTTTATAGTCAGTTTAATACAGTTCAGTGAGCATTACTCATAAACGCGGATGGCAAAAAACAATAACAAAGACCTGAGTGACGTCATCTTCGAACTATCTATAGAAAGGGTAGCAAGCAATTGGAATACGCTTCATCAGTCGTAACGTCACTTCCTTCCTAATGACGCATGGTAACTTAGTAACACTGGCTCTAAACTATCGGAACAATGGCGGACGCCGTATGAAATATTTCTCCGGCGAGCATAAAAGCGTATCCAGAGGGAAAAAAGAAGAATAAAAAGTAATGATTTTCTTTGTTTAGAACCAAGATGGCCGCCGTTGCCGGGCGACGTGACATCAGACTATTGAATCCAATTCAAATTGGATTCAGTAGTCTTATGTCACGCACAATTTTAAGCAGAAATGCTGATGCTGCAACATTATAGTATGGATATCACCGAATTGTGAGAAATGAGAAAGATATTTAAACTATAAAATTGTGGACAAGTTACTTAGCACCCGTTAAGTAGGCGTCGAGATAGCATCGCATCGTCTGCCTCTATACAGGACGGACAATTCGACATGAAAGCAACGTCTCCTTGTGCAAACAACGGGGCAGGCTGCCAGATGTATGGACAGAGTTCCTCGTGGCCAATTTATTTCGACTTCAAAAGTGGCCAAAATTTATTTACGATCGTTTACGTCTGTATGTGTTTTTATGTCTCCTTCTACATGTTACGCTACGTGTTGCTGTTGGTCAGGGACTCATTGTAAAGAGCTTTGAGCATATTTAGTGGATATTGCGCTATATAAAAGCTCATTAAAAAAACAAAAACAAACAAACCCAAAGTGAGGCTAAAAACGGACATCTCTGGCAACTCTAGGAAACGAGTGGAAAGTGTTGGAGAAAGACATAACATGATTAATCAAACAAATCGTTATGCATACACAGAGGGAAAGGGGGGGGGGGGGGGGGGGGGAGAGACAGACACTCCCATTTCCCCCCCCCCCACCCTCCACCATCCCCACCCCTACCCCTCCCTGACCTTATACAGGTTCTCTCCCGTACAGGCCTGTGATATACTGACAAACGTAATAAATAAAAGTGAATATTATTACAGGTAGGTAGGTTATAACGGGACGTTTCGGGCTCAAATCCCTTCTTCAGCCAATATCACTCACTCACTCAAAATCCAGCGTCGTCCTCATTGACGTTGGCTGCCAGCATTCTGCGATGACAAATGTGACCATTCGTCTCAAAACGGTATTATGTCGGAACGAACCAGATGCTTAAAAGCCGAATTTAATGTTAAAACTGGTCAAAATTATAAATTGTTGGCATTAGCACCCTAAAATATGGTATCCATTCTCCTCAATAAAACATACAAACTCAACACAAGTCTGATATTTCTGGCTATTAATTCAATTTTCAACATCTTAACCATCCCGACTTAATACCGTTTTGAGACGAGCGGTCACAAATGTCATTCCCGCCGGACGCTACTCTTCCGCTAATCTCATTCCCTATTAAAGAAGCTGATATACAGAGAAGTGATAAGACATGGAATGAGGGCAAAAAAATGGCAAAAACTCTCAAACCTGGGATGTTGATAAAGCCTCTCTCTCTCTATCTCTCTCTCTATCTCTCTCTCTTATCTCTCTCTACTCTCTCTCTATCCTCTCTCTCTATCTCTCTCTCTATCTCTCTCTCTCTATCTCTCTCTCTATATCTCTCTCTCTATCTCTCTCTATCTCTCTCTCTCTATCTCTCTCTCTATCTCTCTCTCTATCTCTCTCTCTATCTCTCTCTCTCTATCTCTCTTTCTATCTCTCTCTACTCTCTCTCTATCTCTCTCTCTATCTCTCTCTATCTCTCTCTCTATCTCTCTCTCTATCTCTCTCTATCTTTCTCTCTATCTCTCTCTATCTCTCTCTCTATCTCTCTCTCTATCTCTCTCTATCTCTCTCTCTCTATCTCTCTCTCTATCATTCTCTCTATCTCTCTCTCTCTATCTCTCTCTCTATCTCTCTATCTCTCTCTCTCTATCTCTCTCTCTATCTCTCTCTCTATCTTTCTCTCTATCTCTCTATCTCTCTCTCCCTCTCTCTCCCTCTCTCTCTATCTCTCTCTCTCCCTCTCTCTCTCTATCTCTCTCTCTATCTATCTCTCTATCTCTCTATCTCTCTCTCCCTCTGTCTCTCCCTCTCTCTCTCTCTATCTCTCTCTCCCTCTCTCTCTCTATCTCTCTCTATCTCTCTCTCTATCTCTCTCGCCCTCTCTCTCTCTCCCTCTCTTTCTCTTTATCTCTCTCCCTCTATCTCTCTCTCCCTCTCTCTCTCTATCTCTCTCTCTCTATCTCTCTCTCCCTCTCTCTCTCTCCCCTCTCTCTCTATCTCTCCCTCTCTCTCTCTCTCTCCCTCTCTCTCTCTCTCTCTCTCTCTCTCTCTCTCTCTCTCTCCTTCAAATATCGATCGATTTAAATGACCCTCGTCTTAGCAAAAGCTTTCAAACCTGGGACTTCGCGAAGTATTAATGACAATGATAATATTTAAAAAAAAACAAAAAAAAAAAAAAAAACAACAACAACAAAACAAACTTTCTCAACTCTTCGCGAAGTCCCAGGTTTGAGAGTTCCCTTCGTCTGGTGACAACAAGATATGAAGTGAGTAGAAAAGTGCCAGAAGACAATAGAGAATAAAAAATTTTTTCGTCTGGTGACGGTATCATATAATTCTCTTCCATTCATCTCTGTCCATTCTAGGATAAAAAATATATATAAATAGAGCATTTATATTGAGCATTTATATAGCGCAATCAATATCCACTAAACGTGCTCAACGCGCTTTACAAGGGGTCCCTGGCCAACAGCAACACGTAACATGTAGACGGGACATGACGCCTGTTAGGCGATATTACAATTTTTTTAGGACAGAGACAACGCTGTTAACACCCAGGTACTCATTTTACACCTGAGTACAGTGAGAGAATGTGAGTAAAGAGCCTTCTCCAAGGACTCAACTATGCGCCGAGCGCAGGCTCGAACCCAGGACCTTCCCATCCGAAAGCGAGTGTCATACCACTAAACCACATAGCCGCATTTACATCAATAAAACATACAAACTCAACCCAGGTCAAACCTTGGTCATCCCGTCATAAAACCATTTTGAGACGGCCGAGCGCGAGGCTCGAACCCAGGAACTTCCGATCCGAAAGCGAGTGTCATACCACTATAGATAGTATGCGCTTGACTAAGAAGTTCATAACATTGCCATCCGGAAGTATAACGGACCAACACACAAACTATGTGTAATCATGAACGTTTATAGTCTGGATAATACCGTTTAGTGAGTAATACTCATAAACGCGGATGGCAAAAAACAATAACAAAGATCTGAGTGACGTCATCTTCGATCTATCTATACCACATAGCCGCAAAGATCTATTTATATAACTCGCCTAGGTACTCCCCTTCTTCATTTACCTCCATCCCCCCCCCCCCCCCCCCCCCCCCCCCCCCCCCCCCCCCGTATCATATCTTTCAATATAAAAATCGGCCAAAATATCACTTTAAATTTAAATTCGGACAGGCGGCCGAAAAGTGTTTGGCTCGTCTAGCCAGGACTGTCGTACTCTGGAAAAACACACATTAAAAAATTTGGCCAGAAAACTCGTCCTTCAAATATCGATCGATTTAAATGACCATGATCTTGGAAAATCTCACAAAGCTTGGACGTTGATAAAGTCTCTCTCTCTCTCTCTCTCTCTCCTCTCTCTCTCTCTCTCTCTCTCTCACACACACACACACAAACACACACACAACATATAGATAGAATGCGCTTGGCCGAGGAGTTCACAACATTGCCATCCGGAAGTATAACGACCAACACACAAACTCTGTGTAACCATGAACTTTTATAATCTGGTTAATACAGTTTAATGAGAACAACTCACAAACGCGGATGGCAAAAAAAAAAAAAATAACAAAGGCCTGAGTGACGTCATCTCCGAACTATCTATACAGGACACACCATTTTATTCCTACTTTCATCCCATAGTCTACACACTACACACCAAGCAGGTGTGCTGATGTATGGACTTCCAAGGACAGCAGAAGAGAGGCAAAAACACACGAAACAAAATACTTACCAAACTCCGGATGTCCTTTTGTGTTGTACACATTCATCTATCAAATATAACTGTCATGCTCTTGAAAAAAAATATATTTAGAAATTTGGTCAGAAAACTCGTCCTTCAATATATCGATCGATTTAAATGACCCTCGTCTTAACTTCAAACTTGGGACTTCGCGAAGTATTAATGACAATGACAATACTAAAAAATTAAAAAAAAAACTCTCTCAACTCTTCGCAAAGTCCCAGGTTTTAGAGTTTTGGGGTTTTTTTTTTCAAGATGAGGGTCATTTAAATCGATGGATATTTGAAGGACGATCTTTCTGGCCAAATTTTAAATACGTGTTTGTCCAGAGTACGGCAGAATAGACGTTGGTATAGATAGAATGAGGTTGACGTCACTCAGGTCTTTGTTATTGTTTTTTAGCCATCCGCGTTTATGAGTAATTCTCGCTTAAC
>NC_088368.1:40985552-40987461 GCF_034508935.2 Berghia stephanieae | reverse complement strand
GTAGTTAGTAGTAGTTAGTAGTAGTAGTAGTAGTAGTATAGTATGTAGTATAGTAGTATGAGTAGTAGTGTGTAGTAGTAGTAGTGTAGTAGTTTGTAGTAGTAGTAGTAGTAGTAGTAGTAGTATAGTAGTAGTTAGTAGTGTAGTAGTAGTAGTAGTAGTAGTAGTAGTAGTAGTAGTAGTAGTAGTAGTAGTATGTAGTAGTAGTAGTAGTAGTAGTAGTAGTAGTAGTAGTAGTAGGGTAGTATGTAGTAGTAGTAGTAGTAGTAGTAGTAGTAGTAGTAGTAGTAGTATGTAGTAGTAGTAGTAGTGTAGTAGTAGTAGTAGTAGTAGTAGTAGTTAGTAGTATAGTAGGTAGTAGTATGTAGTAGTAGTAGTTAGTAGTAAATAGTAGTAGTAGTGTAGTATGTAGTTGTAGTAGTAGTAGTTAGTAGTAGTAGTAGTAGTAGTATGTAGTAGTTAGTAGTAGTAGTAGTAGTAGTAGTAGTAGTGTAGTAGTAGTAGTAGTAGTAGTAGTAAGTAGTAGTAGTAGTAGTAGTAGGTAGTAGTGTAGTAGTTAGTAAGTAGTAGTAGTAGTAGTAGTAGTAGTAGTAGTAGTAGTGTAGTAGTAGTGTAGTAGTAGTAGTATAGTAGTAGTGTAGTAGTATAGTAGTAGTAGTAGTAGAGTAGTAGTAGTAGTATAGTAGTAGTAGTAGTAGTAGTAGTAGTAGTAGTAGTAGTAGAGTAGTAGTAGTAGTAGTAGTAGTAGTTAGTAGTAGTATAGTAGTAGTAGTAGGTAGTAGTAGTATAGTAGTAGTGTAGTAGTAGTAGTAGTAGTATAGTAGTAGTAGTAGTAGTAGTAGTATAGTAGTTAGTAGTAGTAGTAGTAGTAGTATAGTAGTAGTAGTAGTAGTAGTTAGTAGTAGTAGTAGTAGTAGTAGTAGTAGTGTAGTAGTGTAGTAGTAGTAGTAGTAGTAGTAGTAGTAGTAGTTAGTAGTAGTAGTAGTAGTAGTAGTAGTAGTAGTTAGTTAGTAGTAGAGTATAGTAGTAGTAGTAGTAGTAGTTAGTATAGTAGTAGTAGTAGTAGTTAGTTAGTAGTAGTAGTAGTATAGTAGTAGTTAGTAGTAGTAGTAGTAGTAGTAGTAGTTAAGTAGTAGTAGTAGTATAGTAGTTGTGTAGTATGTAGTAGTAGTAGTAGAGTAGTAGTAGTAGTAGTAGTAGTGTAGTATAGTAGTGTAGTGTATAGTAGTATGTAGTGTAGTAGTAGTAGTAGTAGTTAGTAGTAGTAGTAGTAGTAGTAGTAGTAGTGTAGTAGTAGTAGTAGTAGAGTAGTAGTAGTATAGTAGTATGTGTAGTAGTAGTAGTAGTGTAGTAGTAGTAGTAGTAGTAGTAGTAGTAGTAGTAGTAGTAGTAGTATAGTAGTAGTAGTAGTAGTAGTAGTAGTAGTATAGTAGTAGTAGTAGTTAGTAGTAGTAGTAGTAGTAGTAGTATAGTAGTGTTAGTGTAGTAGTGTAAGTAGTAGAGTGTATAGTAGTAGTAGTAGTAGTAGTATAGTAGTAGTATAGTAGAGTAGTATAGTAGTAGTAGTATAGTGTAGTTAGTGTAGTAGTAGTAGTAGTATGTAGTAGTAGTAGTATATAGTGTAGTAGTAGTAGTAGTAGTGTAGTAGTAGTAGTATAGTAGTAGTAGTAGTTGTTAGTAGTAGTAGTTTAGTAGTATAGTAGTATAGTGTAGTGTAAGTATAGTAGTATAGTAGTATAGTAGTATAGAAGTAGTAGTAGTAGTAGTAGTATAGTATAGTAGTAGTAGTAGTATAGTGTAGTAGTGTGTAGTAGTATTAGTAGTATAGTTAGTAGTAGTAGTGTAGTATAGTAGTAGTAGTTTGTAGTTAGTAGTAAGTAGTATAATAGTATGTAGTAGTAGTAGTAGT
>NC_088368.1:40965552-40983052 GCF_034508935.2 Berghia stephanieae | reverse complement strand
GTGTTGTGTGTTGTTTGTGTGTGTGTGTGTGTGTGTGTGTTTGTGTGTGTGTGTGTGTGTATGCTTGTGTGTGTGTGAATGATTATGTTTCAGCCAAAGTAAATTTGTAATTTAAGCGCTTAGAGTCTGGTATCTTGGAGTTATAGCGCTATATAAGTTTTCAGCATTATATATATATATATAATATATATATATATATATATATATATATATATATATATATATATATATATATAGTGTGTGTGGGGGGGGGGGGATCAAATTTGAAACAAGGCTTGGCAATGAAAAGAAAAGAGGAAATAAAAACTTACAGTGAACAAAGAAGTTTACGGAGATCATCGTACGGAAGGTCTCTGATACACATGATAAATCATTTTAAAACTTTTGGCCAGAAAACTCGTCCTTCAAATATCGATCCATTAGAATGATTTTCATCGTGTCAAAAACTCTCAGTCCTGGGATTTCAATGAAATCTTTAAGGACGTCTCAGGTTCGATGGTTCTTGACAAGATGAGGGTTTATATTTTGAAGGTCGAGAATATCTGGCCAAAATTGTGAATTTGTATTTCAGCAGAAAACGGCGGTGAAATGAATGACAGGAGATGACGGAAAGTAAGATGTATTGACTCAAATATTTTAACGTCTGAGTCAAACTGGGACGCTTTCCTGTCAAGCAATGACAAGCGTAGTCAGACATAGGATGGGTAGCAATGAGTGCAAACTTCCCAAATCACAAGTGCATCTAAAAAAATAATTTTAAAATCTTTTTAAGATGTGAGGTGTTGGTGGCATATGTGACCCCTCGTCTCAAAACGGTATTATGTCGGGATGGACCGATGCATAGTAAAACATGATATTCATTCTCCTCTATAAAGCAAATAAACTCAACTTAAGTCTGATATTTCTGAAAACAAATTCCATCTTCAGCATCTTAATCATCCCGACTTAATACCGTTTTGAGACGAAGGGTCACATAACTGTGCTGTGTCTCTTTTTTATTTCTTTGGGTTTGCCTCTTCGCCTTTTACATGGGAACGAACCCTAAACCACAAAGCATCTAGGTGAACGGTGTATTGTGACGTAGCTTCCGGGAGGGTTTGCGACGCACGGTGCACGAGTGCGGTAAAGAATTTGCAGATTGGGTCGATCGTCAAAAATAGTAGTGTGAGCACCATTCATTAGAGGCTGTTGCCTTTTTAAAAATTTTTTTTTTATTTCAATATTCTGGGTGGGGATCCTGACCTCCCATAGCGGGCAGGGGGGTCCATTCTGTGTCTTCTCTCCCCCTATGTCTGTTTTCCAACATGCTTTCTGTCTTTGTCTTTGAATGAGATTACTTAGTTTTGTCCTGACCCTGGCCGGAGTCCTGGCTGGGAGGGAAACAGTCAAATACATAAATATTGTTTTGAGAGATGATATTTTTTTCCTTGTAAATCATCTTTGTTATTATCATATTTATTTTTAATATATAATGTAAGCATTTGAGTGTATTCCTCTTTGTGTTGGATTTTGTGCTTGTGTCCGGATAAGACTTATAGGTGATCTCAAGCTAAGTACATTGGTGGTATGCTCTTGGAATCTACATCTGATCCCTATTTGTTCCCAGTTCCCCTTTGTCTTACTTTTTCTTGGGTGCTTTAATTGTAATTCTAGAACTTTTTACTATCCCATTTTCTTCCTTTTTACTGGTGCTGATATAACCTAAATGTGTTGCAAGCGCCGTAAAACCCTTAAAAACAAACAAATTTCAACAGGTTTAGTGTCAGAAGTAGTAGAATGCCTTTATGTCATTTCTTCTTCTTCTTCTTCAAGTACCAAGTCTGTGCCAGACATCGGTGATCATGATACGCCATTCATCTCTCTGATCAGGTAACCTCAGAAAACTAATATTACTCTTCTCTTTCTTTGTCACCCAGCTGTTCAAACTATTCAAATATGTTTTTCTTGGTCTACCTTGTCTCTTTTTACCTTCTATCTTTCCTGTGAGAGCAAGATGTTCAATACATTTATGTCGATTTAGGTGTCCTAAAAATTGCATTTGTCTTTTTCTTATTGTACAAATTAATAGCCTTTTAGTTTCAGCTTGCTCTAATACTTCTTCATTAGTTTTCTTCTCTGTCCATGAGATTCTTAACATCCTTCTAAGAAACCACATTTCTGTTGCCTCCAGTTTCTTTCTAATGTCTTCTGTAATTGTCCAGCTTTCACAGCCATATAATAATACCATACGTAGGCCTTCAAAACCCTATGTTTTGTTGTCATTGAGATATTGTGGTTTTTAAAATTAGACTCATTTTATTAAAACTATCTTTAGCTATTGTCATTTACTGACTCTGTATTATTCGTTAACTATCGGATTTCTTATTATTTATTTTATTTACTTATTTATTTGTTAATTCTTTTTTTTTTTAAAGATAAAGAGTTCATTGGGCAGTCAGGGGATCTATTGGGTTGGTGATTTGTGACCCATCGTCTCAAAACGGTACTATGTCGGAACGAACCAGAAGCTTAAAAGCCGAATTTAATGTTAAAACTGGTAAAAAATATCAATTATTGGCATTAGCTCCGTAAAATATGGTATCCATTCTCATCAATAAAACATACAAACTCAACACAAGTCTGATATTTCTGGCTATAAATTCAATTTTCAACATCTTAATCAACCCGACTTAATACCGTTTTGAGGCGAAGGGTCACATTTGTAATTATATTACTCTTTTAGGGATCAGGTTAATGAATGTGAGCAGGCTGTTGCCTTTTACCCTGTCCAACAGATAGGGAATGAGATTAGCGGAAGAGTAGCGTCCCTTGATTGGACGTCACCTTACAGAGAGAACGTCAATTTGGTTTTGAAGTGTCTCAAGCCGCTTTCACCGGAAGCGAGGACGAGAGACGCATGCGCACAACTAACATGACGTCCTCTCTCTAATAACTTTTCCGCCGGTGACGTCACAGACCATGGGTGACGTCCAATCAAGGGACGCTAATCTTCCGCTAATCTCATTCCCTATACCCGTTGTGGTCACGAGCCCGAAACGGCAAAGCATCCAGTTGAACGGTGCGTTGTGACGTAGCCTCCGGGCTGGTTTGCAACGCGCGGTACGGAGTTTGCATCCTGGATGGATCGTGATAACATTATTGAGGTTTAATTGAGCTTTATATAGCGCAATATCCACTAAATGTGCTCAAAGCGCTTTACAAGGGGTCCCTGGTCAACAGCAACATTTAACATGTAGGACGGGGCATGACGCCTGTTAGGCGATATTACCATTTTTTTTTTGACAAAGACAACGCTGTTAACGGCAGGTACTCATTTTACACCTGAGTACGGTGAGAGAATGTGACTAAAGAACCTTTTTCAAGGACTCAACTATGCGCCGAGCCCGAGGCTCGAACCCAGGAACTTCCTGTCCGAAAGCGTGTGTCATACCACTAGACCACATAGCCGCACATAGTAGTGTGAGCACCATTAGAAGCGGATGCCTTTTACCATTGTACATAGCTTCACTGACTTTGGACAGAGCTGCATATAGATAGAATGAAGTTGACGTAACTCAGGTCTTTGTTATTGCTTTTTTGCCATCCGCCTTATGAGTTATTCTCACTAAACTGTATTAACCAGACTATAAACGTTGAAGGTTACACCCAGTTTTGTGTGTTGGTCCGTTATACTTCCGGATGGCAATGTTGTGAGCTTCTTAGCCAAGAGCATACTATCTGCCAAGCGCATCATACTATCTATAGATAGTGTGCGCTTGGCTAAGAAACTCACATCATTGCCATCCGGATGTATAACGGACCAACACACAAAACTATGTGTAACCACGAACTTTTATAGTCTGGGTAATACAGTTTAGTGAGAATGAATTACTCATAAACGAGGATGGCAAAAAGCTATAACTAAGACCCGAGTGACGTCAACTTCATTCTATCTATACGAGATGGTAGTCGGGTTGGACGAATTCAATCCCGCGGGGGGGGGGGGGGGGGGGGGTGGGACATCGACTCCTCGAAGTTGCCAGGCTTCTCCACCAGCAAGAGGAGACATTGGATGGCAACGGCTACACCGATTGATGCTATGCGCTTCGGCAAAATGCTCATATAATCCGCCAGGCGGATAGCAAAACATACCAGCACACAAAACTTGTAATATGTGACCCAACGTCTCAGAACGGTATTATGTCGGGATGAAACTGATGCTAAAAAGTCAAATTAAAACTAAACTGGTCAAAGTTATGAATTATTGGTATGTAGCACTCTATAATATGGTATTCATTCTCCTCAATAAAGCAAATAAACTCAACGCAAGTCTGATATTTCTGGCCACAAATTCAATTTTCAGTAACTTAATCATCCCGACTTAATACCGTTTTGACGCGAAGTGTCACATATAGTCTGATTGACAGAATAATTGTGTGAGAACTACCAATAAAAATGGCTGGCTAGAAACAATAACAAAGAGCTGAGTGACGTCAATCTCGTTACTGCTATAGATAGTTCGAAGATGACGTCACTCAGGTCTTTGTAATTGTTTATTGCCATCCGCGTTTATGAGTAATGCTAACTGAACTGTATTAACCCGACTATAAACGTTCATGGATTCACACAGTTTTGTGTGTTGGTCCGTTATACTTCCGGATGGCACACTTATGAGCTTCTTAGCCAAGCGCATACTATCCATAACTTCTTGTTTATTTATAGATAGAACGAAGTTGACGTCACTCGGGTTTTTATTACTGTTCTTTACCATCTATGTTTATGAGTAAATTTCACTAAACGGAATTAACCAAAATATAAACGTTTAAGGTTTCACACAGTTATGTGTGTTGGTCCGGTATATTTCCGGATGGCAATGTTGTGAGTGTCTTAGCCAAACGCATACTATCTATAGTCTGATTGATAGAATAATTTAGTGAGAACTACTCATAAAAAAAGCTGGCTTAAAAACAATAACAAAAACCTAAGTGACATCAATTTCATTCCATCTATAATAACTTTTTGTTTATTTATATGTACACCTATGTACTCCCCCCCCCCCCCCCCCCCCCCCCCCCCCCACTATTTCCCCAGTATCACGAGACAGGGGGTCATAGCAGGAAACTGGACGTGGCGAACATGACAGCTGACCAGGCCGGGCAGGTAAAAAACAAGGTGTTTGTTGTTTCGGGGTGGTCAATCGGCTACTTGTGGGGGGGCAATAGGAATACAGTGTTACACGGATACAACGATCATAATACATAAACATAATACAGTGCATAACAGAGAGATGATTTACAAGGAAAAAAATATCATCTCCCAAAACTACCTATACGTTTGACTGTTTCCCTCCCAGCCAGGGTATCCGGCCAGGGCCAGGACAAAACAAAGTAATCTCATTTCAAGGCAAAGACAGATAGCATGTTGGAAAACAGACCCGTCTGTTGTGTTTTATTCATCCTGTTTTGTTGATAAAGGGAAACCCGAAACGTACATTTTATCTGTTTTCGTTTATTAAATTGAAGGTTACATTCAACGGAGGGAGGCAATAAGAATACAGTGCCACGCGGATACAACGATCGGATACTTGGATACAACGATCGGATACTTGGATACAACGATCGGATACTTGGTGGTGAGGCAATAGGAATACAGTGTTACACGGATATAACGATCGGATACTTGGTGGTGAGGCAATAGGAATACAGTGTCACACGGATACAACGATCGGATACTTGGATACAACGATCGGATACTTGGTGGTGAGGCAATAGGAATACAGTGTCACACGGATACAACGACTGGTTACTTGGATACAACGATCGGATACTTGGTGGTGAGGCAATAGGAATACAGTGTTACACGGATATAACGATCGGATACTTGGATACAACGATAGGATACTTGGTGGTGAGGCAATAGGAATACAGTGTCACACGGATACAACGACTGGTTACTTGGATACAACGATCGGATACTTGGTGGTGAGGCAATAGGAATACAGTGTTACACGGATATAACGATCGGATACTTGGATACAACGATAGGATACTTGGTGGTGAGGCAATAGGAATACAGTGTCAAACGGATACAACGACTGGTTACTTGGATACAACGATCGGATACTTGGAGGGGGGCAATAAGAATACAGTACCACACGGATACAACGACTGGTTACTTGGATACAACGATCGGATACTTGGAGGGGGGCAATAAGAATACAGTACGACACGGATACAACGATCGGATACTTGGAGGGGGGCAATAAGAATACAGTACGACACGGATACAACGATCGGATACTTGGAGGGGGGCAATAAGAATACAGTACCACACGGATATAACGATCGGATACTTGGTGGTGAGGCAATAAGAATACAGTACCACACGGATATAACGATCGGATACTTGGAGGGGGGCAATAAGAATACAGTACCACACTTATATAACGATCGGATACTTGGAGGGGGGCAATAAGAATACAGTACCACACGGATATAACGATCAGATACTTGGATACAACGATCAGATACTTGGTGGTTAGGCAATAGGAATACAATGTCACGCAAATATAACGATCGGATACTTGGATACAACGATCGGATACTTGGTGGTTAGGCAATAGGAATACAATGTCACACGGATATAACGATCGGATACTTGGATACAACGATCGGTCCATTGTACTTCCGGATGGCAATGTTGTGAGCTTCTTAGCCAAGCGCATACTATCTATACATTTGATATCTCTGGCAGGAACCAAACAATGTGAGCTCAGTTTTTACATCATTCACATTTCAATTTAAGTGAATTCGTTTTCCTCGTTTAACTACTCGTATCGTATCGTTTGAGAGCTAATACGTTCCAAAGATCTTTAAATGCTCTGTGTAACTTTTATTCATAGATACAATCAAAGAGCGTGTAGGTAACGATTGTTATGTTACCAAGAGCTCTCACTTCCCGCTTTTGGTGAAGCCACGCATTTTCCGTCTTCTACTCGTATTTTCTTCATTGTATCAGTAAGCCTAGCGCGCATGATACACGCGGAGCACACCCACCTCGCTGTCTCGCCTGGCACGCGACAATAGCATTGCTGCTAAGAGAAGTGAGAGCTCTTGGTAACTACGTTACCCTACACACTCTTTGGTACAATTCATCAGTTATATAAATAGTATTCAATGTTAATGGGAGCGATCTATAGATAGTTTGAAGATGACGTCAATCAGGTCTTTGTTATTGTTTTTTGCCATCCGCGTTTATGAGTAATGCTCACTGAACTGTATTAACCCGACTATAAACGTTCATGGATACACACAGTTTTGTGTGTTGGTCCGTTATACTTCCGGATTCCCAATGTTATGAGCTTCTTAGCCAAGCGCATACTATCTATATTCATGTTTTCGTCCAACCTAGTCAACGATCACATGATTTGTTGCTGTCCAACGACATTTCTCAATTAATATATAGATAGTATGCGCTTGGCTAAAAAGCTCACAACATTGCCATCCGGAAGTATAACGAACCAACACACAAAACTATGTGTAACCATGAACGTTTATAGTCTGGTTAATACAGTTTTGTGAGAATTACTCATGAACGCGGATGGCAAAAAACAATAACAAAGACCCAAGTGAAGTCATCTTCGAACTATCTATAGATAGTATGCCGATGACGTCACTCAGACCTTTGTTATTGTTTTTGCCATCCGCGTTTGTGAGTTGTTCTCACTAAACTGTATTAACCAGACTATAAAAGTTCATGGTTACACATGGTTTGTGTGTTGGTCCGTTATACTTCCGGATGGCAATGTTGTGAACTCCTTGGTCAAGCGCATTCTATCTATACACGCTGCTTTGTTTATGAAAGTTGTAAACATACACATGTGTCGTGCTTGCAAAATGGCGAATTGTGACGTTGGATATTTCACGAATTGTGAACACTTATCACTATGTGGGTCACTTTGAGCACACTTTGCATTGTGACCAATGACCTCGATTATGTGGAAAAGTAATATAGATAGTATGCAGATGACGTCACTCAGGCCTTTGTTATTGTTTTTGTCATCCGCGTTTGTGAGTTGTTCTCACTAAACTGTATTAACCAGACTATAAAAGTTCATGGTTACACAGAGTTTGTGTGTTGGTTCGTTGTACTTCCGGATGGCAATGTTGTGAACTCCTTGGCCAAGCGCATTCTATCTATAGATCATCTCCATTGAAAATATTGAGTATTAAATATCTCATGCATAAATGGTCATGATCTATATTATATTTCCAAGTGCTCGAGGTCATTGGTCACATTGGAATATGTTCTCAAAATAACCCACATAGTGTTCACAGTTTTTGAACTATCTAACATCACGATTGGTCATTTTGCTCAGCTTGACACATGTGTATGTTTACAACTTTCATAAACAAAGCAGCGTGTTTACATTTCTGAAGAAATATCCAATCGTTGGACAGCAACAAATCATGTGATTGATGACTTGGTTGGACGAAAACATGAATATAGATCGCTCTCATTAGTGGCATAGTCAATATTCGTAGTATAATTAACTCTATTTACATTCAAAGGGCTGGCTAAAATCAACAACTCGATCTGTTCCACTTCAATTTTTTTCCTTCTATAGATAGTATGCGCCTGGCTAAGAAGCTCACAACATTGGCATCCGGAAGTATAACGGACCAACACACAAAACACTGTGTTATAGTTTGGATAATACAGTTTAGTGAGATTTACTCATAATCATGGATGGCAAAAAAAAAACAACAACAAAGGCTCGTGTGACGTCAACTTCATTTAATCTATAGATAGAATGCGCTTGGCCAAGGAGTTCACAACATTGCCATCCGGAAGTATAACGGACGAACACACAAACTCTGTGTAACCATGAACGTTTATAGTCAGGTTAATACAGTTTAGTGAGAACAACTCACAAATGCGGATGGCAAAAACAATAACAAAGACCTGAGTGACGTCATCTGCATACTATCTATAGATAGAATGAAACTGTCGTCACTCAGCTGTTTGTATCGCTTTTAGCCAGCCATTTTGATGAGTAGTTCTCGCTAGATTGTATCGCTCAGACTATGGGTATGATCTATAGATAGTCTGCACTTGGCTAAGAAGTTCACAACATTGCCATCCGGAAGTATAACGGACCAACACAGAAAACATTGTGCATCCTTGAAGGTTTATAGTCTGGTTAATACAGTTTAGTGAGAAGTACTCATAAACGCGGATGGCAAAAAACAATAACAAAGACATCGGTGACGTCATCTTCGAATTATCTATATTACATTTCCATGTGCTTGAGGTCATTGGTAGCTTTGCAAAATGTGCTCAAAGTGACCCACATAGTGAAAAGTGCTCACAGCTTTCAAAATATTCAACATTACGATTGGTCATTTTGTTCAGCTTGACACATGTGTATGTTTACAACTTTCATAAACAAAGCAGCGTGTTTACATTTGTTAAGAAATATCCAATCGTTGGACAGCAAAAATCATGTGATTGATGACTCGGTTGGACGAAAACATGAATATAGATAGTATGCGCTTGTCTAAGAAGCTCATAACATTGCCATCCGGAAGTATAACGGACCAACACACAAAACGGTGTGTATCCATGAACGTTTATAGTCGGGTTAATACAGTTCAGTGAGCATTACTCATAAACGCGGATGGCAAAAAACAATAACAAAGACCTGAGTGACGTCATCTGCATACTATCTATAGATCTCTCCGATTGATAATGTTGAGTATTAAATGTATAATACATAAATTAGTGTCATATTCAATATTCCTAGTATAATTTTATATTTACATTCAAATGGCTGGCAAAAATCAACAACTGGAGCTGTTCGACTTCAATTTTTTCCATCTTTAGATAAAACGCAGATGACGTCACTCGGGCCTTTATTCTTGTTTTTTGCCAAAGATGATGTGAGCAATGTTGTGAGCTTCTAAGCCAAGCGCATACTATCAATAGATAGAAGCTCACAACATTGCCATCCGGAAAAATAACGGACCAACACACAAAACTCTGTGTAACCATTAACTTTTATAGTTTGGATAATACAGTTTAGTGAGAATTACTCATAAACGTGGATGGCAAAAAACAACAACAAAGACTCGTGTGACGTCAACTTCATTCAATCTATAGATAGAATGAAACTGTCGCCACTCAGCTGTTTGTATCGTTCTTAGCCAACCATTTTGATGAGTAGTTCTCACTAAATTGTATCACTCAGACCAGTATATTTTTAACCAATCAAAACAAGGAATTTGTGACACACCTTCACACGTGCTCGGACAAACATAGTTGGTTGTTTATACACAATAACGTGAACGAATTCGACCTCCATCTGATCGTTGTTATTGTTTTTGTATTGACAAATGGGTGACTAGTTATCACATGGTTTTCTCGATCATATTATAAACGTTTAAGTTGACACATAGTTTTCTGTGTTGATTCTACTGATCAAGAGGTAGAACAGTTGGTATTTTACTTAACACATACCAGGTATAGTAAAACCTGTGTAGTTTGATGTGTCTACCAATCACTGCCATTGTTGACATTATGACGATTGTCCGAGAGGCGTGGTTATCCACCGGTTAATTCTGCCCTCACCAACAAAAGGACAGTATCTGAGATGACCCAGATCCAACCAGTTTTGCCGCAATCCACACATTTCGTTTTTTTTCATTCATAACTTTTATTTTTGGTTATTATTGTTTTTTTTCACAAAACAAAATTCTTATCCTCCTCCTCCTCCTTCTCCTCCTCCCCCTCGTTCTTCTTCTTCTTCTTCTTCTTCTTCTTCTTCTTCTTCTTCTTCTTCTTCTTCTTCTTCTCTCTTTTTCCCCCCTTTATTTCTCTTTCAAAACAAAAATAAATGAACCAAAATAGATGCAGATGAGGGGTCAGAGAAACGAAAGAATACATAAAAGAAGCGAGCGAACCAAACAAAAACCATAAAAATAGCCTTGTTGTCCATATTCCCCGTTCCTGGACATATCTATTTCTGACTGAAACATGAGATGTCCAACAAGATGGTTGCCAATTTGGCGTTTTGAATGCCAAATTCCAAAACATTGGCCAATTTTTAAAACGTTTTTTTTTAAATGTGTTATTTTTATTTTTGTTTGTATGTTTCTTGTTTTGTTTTGTTTAGTGGGGAGGGTATGTTATGTTTTCTTGTTGTTTTTTTAAATTGTGTATGTGTGTTTTTTTTTTCTTTTGTTTTTATTTTTGTATTTTTTGTTGTTTTTCATTTTACACTCTCTGGGCATGGGAAAAACTTGGCGTTTTAAACTTGTGCCTGAATCTTTTTTTCAATTGTTTTTGGCTCTTTGTTTTTGTTTTCTGTCTGTTTGGGGTTTTTGTGTTTTGTTTTTTGTTGTTTTTTTTTGTGGTCGTTGTTTGTTTGTTTTTTGTTTTGTTTTTTTGTTATTTTTTTTACTTTTTTTTTTTGGGAGGGGGGGGGGGGGGTTGTAATTTAATCAAACCGTAATTTGGCATTTTATATGACGAGTTTAGCATTGTTTAGCAAATTAAATCTGGCATCCCTGCCGGACGATCATCACGGCAGAGTTACAGCTGATCTCTCAGTTAGTTTTCAATGAAAGACCCTAGGATGTGTGGTGGTGACACAACAATATAATAATAATATAACACACTTTGTGATTGTAGTGTGTAGTATGTGTGTGTATAGTGTGTATAATAATAATAATAATAATAATAATAATAATAATAATAATAATAATAATAATAATAATAATAATAATAATAATAATAATAATTGATGCTTCGAGTTTAGATAAAATACTCACAACATCCGCCAGCTGGATACAACGTACGAAAAACACAAAACTATGTGTAACTTTAACACAACAATATAATAATATAACACTGTGTAATTCTGGTGTAGTTTGTGTGTGTTTGTGTATTATGATAATTATAATAATTGATGCTATGCGTTTAGATAAAATACTCACAACACCCGCCAGCTGGATACAACGTACTAAAAAAACCAACAAAACTATGAGTAATCTTAAACGTTTATAGTCTGATTTATAGAATTTAGTGAGAACGAATAAATAAAATGACTGTCAAAAAAAAAAATATTTAAAAAAAAGAGCTTAGTGGCGTCAATTCCGCTTCATCTATAGCATTGTTTATATATTTGATTTATGTATTAGACTTTTGATTCCAAGAGACTCACTGTCTCTCAACGTTTCCTTTAAAAAAAAAAAAAAAAAAAAAAAAAAAACAAATAAAAAAAAACAACAGGACGATTCAGATCCCGTCATGTATTTTTACTTAAAATGTTTTGACTTGTGTTATAAAAGTTTAAACGTTTTATCGAAGGCAAAAAGATATAGATAATTCATTTAATTAAAAGTGTGTCATTATTATTATTATTATTATTATTATTATTATTATTATTATTATTATTATTATTATTATTATTATTTTATTATTATTATTTTATCATTATTATATTATTATATTATTATTATTATTATTATTATTATTATTATTATTATTATTATTATTATTGTTATTATTATTATTATTTTTATCATTATTATTATTATTATTATTATTATTATTATTATTATTATTATTATTATTATTATTATTATGAATATTATTATTATTATTATTATTATTATTATTATTATTATTATTATTATTATTATTATTATTATTATTATTATTATTATCAACATTATTATTATTATTATTATTATTATTATTATTATTATTATTATTATTATTATTATTATTATTATTATTATTATTATTATCAGATCAGCATATTATGTGTTCATAACTGCAAACTAGAAAATATTAAAAGTCGTCATTTTTAGAAGATATATATTGTACTCGCTAAAGTTAACTTTGAAAATTAACAATTTGCCCTCACTGGGATTAAATGACACGCTAAAATCCTTTATTAAAATCAACTGAACAAGTGTGTATGAAAGGTGCCAGACAAAGCAAGAAAGAAAAATACAAGAGGAAAAAAAAACATCCCAAAAAATCGGTCAACCTCCACTGGGTAGAAGCGTAGCCATCGTGATGTTATAGCCTGATACTGAAATCCAAAAGGACTGGCAGTTTGACGTCATTATTTGGGGGTTTTTTTTCCACCGTCTAGTGAGTTGTCGTTAGTAGAGCTCATGGAAACAAGTGATTTCATTGAACTATCGAATACAACTCACGATTTGTTTTCTTTTGTGGCAAAAGACTGGCATTTTGACGTCATTTTTTGGTCTGTGTCAGGCCATAACTTTACGAAGGCCACGGTAGAAGAGGTAGACTGATTTTTTGGTATGTTTTTTTTTCTTGTATTTTTCTTTCTTGCTTTGTCTGGCACCTTTCATACACACTTGTTCAGTTCTTATCTTACATCGGTGCCTGCTCCTTAATTTCTTTAATTTGATATTTTAAAGAGTATACACTCTGTCATCAACTTTCATTTTCAATGTTTTAATGACTTAGAGATGCTCATGAAGTTCTTAAATTGGAGCCAACATTTCCATGTGCTCGAGGTCATTGGTCACATTGCAAAGTGTGCTCCAAATGACCTAAACAGTGAAAAGTGTTCACAATTTGAGAAATATCCAACGCTACAATTGTTCATTTTGCTCAGCATGACTCATGGGTATGTTTACAACTTTCATAAACAAAGCAGCGTGTTTAGATGCATTGAGAAATGTCCAATCGTTGTACAGCAACAAATCACGTGGTTGATGACTAGGTTGGACGAAAACATGAGTATAGATAGTATGCAGATTGTCACAGTAAAGGTTGTTCACAATTGGATTCAGTAGTCTGATGTCACGCGCCCGGCAACGGCGGCCATCTTGGTTCTAAACAAAGAAAATCTTTACTTTTTATTCTTCATGCTGGCGAGAACTTTTCATTCCCTTTTCATATGCCTTGTGATCAGAATGTGTAAAAGTCAAAACATGATCAAATTGATGGGTTTTTTTCCCTCTGGATAGGCTTTTAAGCTCGCCGGAGAAATATTTCATACGGGCGTCCGCCATTGTTCCGATAGTTTAGAGCCAGTGTTACTAAGTTACCATACGTCATTAGGAAGGAAGTGACGTTACGACTGTTGAATCCTATTGTCTTATTAAATTTTATTTTATTAAGAACTGAATTCATCTCACTCCAGTTATATTTCGGTAGGCTTAGATAAACTTTACCTTCTAATATTAGATCGTCTTTCCTTTTATAGCCTTCCCTCGAATTAATTTCTAATTAGTGAATACTTTTCGTTCTACATTCTGTCACGTAGCCACTTATTATAAAAGCTGATAGGTCTAACACTCGACACTCACTTCTCTCCACAATCTATGCCGGACGGCCAGTCGCTCTATTCCTATATATATACTGGAAGATTTTTATCTTTTGGGACTTTGTAGATATTATATCTACACCATTAAGACGCCGGAGCTTTTAACTTTGATTGTATAATCTTCAAGGATCAAACCCGAGCCCGCTGTCAATAACCCCTTACCAATTGCCTGGAAGTGGAATTTTACGAGCCTGTTATCAGAGGAATAGATCATCCAAGCCTGTCAACTGCCTGGAAACGTAAACTTACGAACCTGACATATTATCATAAGTTACGTAATATATTCACATCTCTATTTGTAACTGCCACGATCACTGTTTATCTCTTTTAATTAAATTTCATCATTATTTTTATTTCATTGTAAACAAATCGTTAATTGTTTTTTATTTACAGTAACTAGTAAATTCTGGGGCCTCATTCTACATATATCTTTATGCATAGTCGAGTAGCTCTTTACTCACTTGAGACCATGACACAGATGACGTCACTCAGGCCTTTGTTATTGTTTTTGCCATCCGCGTTTGTGAGTTGTTCTCACTAAACTGTATTAACCAGACTATAAAAGTTCATGGTTACACAGAGTTTGTGTGTTGGTCCGTTATACTTCTGATGGCAATGTTGTGAACTCCTTGGCCAAGCACATTCTATCTATAGATCTCTCCCATTCTACGATTTTTTAGAACAGCAGGCAGATCTGAGATACACACCTTGTCATGTTTTGTTTTTGTTTTGTTTTTTTTTATCTTACGCCAGCGCCTTCACCCAAATGTGTAAGTTTGAAGTTCATTACACGTGCTTTATAGATAGTTCGAAGATGACGTCACTCAGGCCTTTGTTATTGTTTTTGCCATCCACGTTTATGAGTACTTCTCACTAAACTGTATTAACCAGACTATTAACGTTCATGGTTATACAACATAGTTTTGTATTTTCGTCCGTATTTCCGGATGGAGGCTGTGATGGTAATCATGATGATGGAGAGAAGAAGAGGAGGAGGAGGATGATGATGATGGTGGTGGTGGTGGTGGTTGTGGTGACGGCGACGACCATGATGATGATGAGGATGGTGATGATGATGATTATGATGATGATAATAGGTGACGATAACTACCAACCCTCCTACCCCCCCCCCTCTCCCCCTCCTCCTCTACATCTCATTCTCCTTCTTCATACGACATTCTCAGCTTTTTTACCACGATTGTCAAAGAAATGCAAATCTTTAACACACACAACACACACACACTCACACACACACACAACACACACACACAAACACACAACACACAAACAACACACACACAACACACACACCACACAACAAACACTCACACAACACGCACACACACACTCACACATTCACACACACACACAACACACACACACACACACACACACAAATAGACACAGTATAACAGGCACCTTGTTTTCCTCCCGTCAACAACCAGGAGATCCAAAGCTATCAAGACTGTAACAAGACATCAGTCTGGTCAAGCAGAATCTCAAAACAAAAAAACGCATATTTAAAATTTTGGTCAGAAAACTCCTCCTTCAAATATTGATCAATTAAAACGACCCTCATCTTGGTAAAAAAGTAAAAAGAAAGAAAAAAAATTGAGCTTTTATATAGCGCAATATCCACTAAATGTGCTCAAAGCACTTTACAAGGGGTCCCTGGTCAACAGCAACATTTAACATGTAGGACGGGGCATGCCGCCTGTTAGGCGATATTACAATTTTTCGGACAAAGACAACGCTGTTAAAGGCCAGGTACTCATTTTACACCTGAGTACGGTGAAAGAATGTGAATAAAGAGTCTTTTCCAATGACTCAACTGTGCGCCGAGCGAGGCTCGAACCCAGGACCTTCCGATCCGAAAGCGAGTGTCATACCACCAGACCACATAGCCGCACAAACAAAAAACAAAAACAAAAAAAAACAAAACAAAAAAAAAACTCTCAAACCTGGGACTTCCAAAAGATTCAGAAAGACGACAGAAAATATTTGACGTCTTGTTGGCGGTGCAATCTCGAAATGTAAACCTTTTTTGACTTGCCTTTCTCTGTAAAAAAAAAAAAAGAATAAAACTTAATTAAAAACAAGTATTTGTAATTTTGGCCACAAAACTCGTCCTTCAAATATTGATCGATTTAAATGATTATCATCATGGCAAAAATGTTCAAGCCTGAGACTTCCTTATAATCCAGACAGACGGATGAATAGTATATTTGTCACGTCTCGTTGGCCCGTACAATCTCAAATTTTAACCGTCTTTACTGACACTGTCCTTCTCTGTAAAAAAAAAAAAAAAAAAAAGTAATTAAAAAACAAGTATTTGTAATTTTTGGCCACAAAACTCGTCCTTCAAATATCGATCGAACCCCCCCCCCCCCCCCATAACCGCCCCCCCCCCCCCCAAAAAAAAAAAAAAACAAAAAAAATTTTCAAACCTGGGACTTTCTAAAGATCCAGAAAGACGGTAGAAAAATATTCGTCATGTTTTGTAGGCTAGTGCAATCTCGAATAGTAAACTTTTTAAACTCTGCCCTTCTCTGTAAAATAAAATAAATAAATTAAAAAACAACAAGTATTTGAAATTTTGGCCACAAAACTCGTCCTTCAAATATTGATCGATTTAAATGACCCTCATCTTGGCAAAAAAAAACCCAAACAAACAAATCCAAAATACCTCTCATACCTGGGACTTCCTAGAGATTCAGAAAGACGACAGAAAAATATTTGACGTTTTTTTTTTTTGACACTGACCTTCTCTATGAATTAAAAAAAAAAAACCCCAAAAAACTAGGTATTTATAATTTTGGCCAGAAAATTAGTCCTTCAAATATTATGGGCATAAATATTAAAATGACCCTCATCTTTAAAAAAATAAAAATAAATAAATAAATAAGAAACAAGAAATTTAAACCTGGAATTGATTGACATCCCAGGTTTGAGAGTTTTTGCCCAAGGTGAAGGTCATTATAATCGATTTAAATAATAGTATTTGAAAGATGAGATTTGTGGCCAAATTTCTTAAAAAATGTTTTTAAAGAAATATGTGTATGTATGTGTATGTGTGTGTATGTGTATATGTGTGGGGGGGGGGTGTATGTGTATGTATGTGTATGTGTGTGTGGGGGGTGTATGTGT
>NC_088368.1:40958052-40963052 GCF_034508935.2 Berghia stephanieae | reverse complement strand
TTCTTCTTCTTCTTCTTCTTCTCTTCTCTTCTTCTCTTCTCCTCTCCTCTCCTCCTCCTCCTCCTCTCCTCCTCCTCCTCCTCCTCCTCCTCTCTCCTCCTCCTCCTCCTCCTCCTCTTCTTCTTCTTCTTCTTCTTCTTCTCTTCTTCTTCTCTCTCTTCTTCTTCTTCTCCTTCTTCTTCTTCTTCTTCTTCTTCTTCTTCTTCTTCTTCTTCTTCTTTCTCTCCTTCTTCTCCTCCTCTCCCTCCTCCTCTCCTTCTCTCTTCTTCTTCTTCTTTCTTCTTCTTCTCTCTCTTCTTCTTCTCTTCTTCTCTTCTCTTCTTCTTCTCTCTTCTCTTCTTCTTCTTCTCATCTTCTCTTCTTCTTCCTCCTTCTTCTCCTTCTTCTTCTTCTTCTCTTCTCTTCTTCTCCTTCTTCTTCTCTCTCTTCTCTTCTTCTTCTCTTCTCTCTTCTTCTTCTTCTCTCTCTTCTTCTTCTTCTCTTCTTCTTCTCTCTCCTCCTCTCCTCCTTTCCTCCTCTCCTCTCCTCTTCTTCTTCTTCTTCTTCTTCTCTTCTTCTCTTCTTCTTCTCTTCTTCTTCTCTTCTCTTCTCTTCTTCTTCTCTTCTTCTCTTCTTTCTTCTCTTCTTCTTCTTCTCTTCCTCTTCTTCTTCTCCTCCTCTCCTCCTCCTCCTCTCCTCCTCCTCCTCCTCCTCCCTCCTCCTCTCCTCCTCCTCCTCCTCCACCTCCTCTTCCTCCTCCTCCTTCTCCTCTTCTCTTCTTCTTCTTCTTCTTCTTCTTCTTCTCTTCTTCTTCTTCTTCTTTTTCTCTTCTCTTCTTCTCTCTTCTTCTTCTTCTTCTTCCTCTTCTTCTTCTTCTTCTCTTCTTCTTCCTCTTCTCTCTCTCCTCTCTCTCTCCTCCTCCTCCTCCCTCCCCTCCTCCTCCTCCTCTCCCTCTCCCCCCCTCCTCCTCCTCCTCCTTTTCCTCCTCCTCCTCCCCCTCGTTCTTCTTCTTCTTCTTCTTCTTCTTCTTCTTCTTCTTCTTCTTCTTCTTCTTCTTCTTCTTCTTCTTCTTCTTCTTCTTATCCTCCTCCTCCTCCTCCACCTTCCGATCCGAAAGCGAGTGTCCTACCACAAGACCACATAGCCGCACAAACAAAAAAAAAAAAACAAACAAAAAAACAATAACAAAAAAAAAATCTCAAACCTAGGACTTCCAAAAGATTCAGAAAGACGACAGAAAATATTTGACGTCGTGTTGACGGTGCAACCTCGAAATGTAAACATTTTTTGACTTGCCCTTCTCTGTAAAAAAAAAAAAAACTTAATTGAAAACAAGTATTTGTAATTTTGGCCACAAAACTCGTCCTTCAAATATCGATCGATTTAAATGATTATCATCATCATCATCTAGTCAGCTGATCCTGCGTAGGACGTTGCTTCCCGAACTTTCTTGCGAAACAGATTACGGTTTTCCGCCAGTCTACTTGCTTGAGTTGCTGTCATTCCCAGCCATTCACATATATCTTGTTCCCAGCTTCTTGTTGGTCTACCTCTTCCTCTCTTGCCGTCTACCCTTGTCTGCAGAATGTGCTTTTCTAATGATTATCATCATGGCAAAAATGTTCAAGCCTGGAACTTCCTTATAATCCAGAAAGACGGCTGAATAGTATATTTGTCACGTCTCGTTGGCCCGTACAATCTCAAATTTTAACCGTCTTTACTGACACTGCCCTTCTCATTAAAAAAATAAAAAAATAAAAATAATTTAAAAACAAGTATTTGTAATTTTTGGCCACACGAATCTCGTCCTTCAAATATTAATCGAACCCCCCCCCCCCACCTCCCCCACAAAAAACCCTCCAAAAAAAGCAAAAAAAACTTTCAAACCCGGGACTTTCTAAAGATCCAGAAAGACGGTAGAAAAATATTCGTCATGTTTTGTAGGCTAGTGCAATCTCGAATTGTAAACTTTTTAAACTCTGCCCTTCTCTGTAAAATAAAATAAATTAATTAAAAAACAACAAGTATTTGTAATTTTGGCCACAAAACTCGTCCTTCAAATATTGATCGATTTAAATGACCCTCATCTTGGCAAAAAAACAACAAAGAAACCCAAAATACCTCTCAAACCTGTGACTTCCTAGAGATTCAGAAAGACAACAGAAAAGTATTTGTCATGTCTTGTTGACTGTGCAATCTCGAAATGTAAACATTTTTTTTTTGACACTGCCCTTCTCTATGAATTAAAAAAAAAACCCAAAAAACTAGGTATTTATAATTTTGGCCAGAAAATTAGTCCTTCAAATATTATGGGCATAAATATTAAAATGACCCTCATCTTTAAAAAAATAAATAAATAAATAAATAAGAAACAAGAAATTTAAACCTGGAATTGATTGACATCCCAGGTTTGAGAGTTTTTGCCCAAGGTGAAGGTCATTATAATCGATTTAAATAATAGTATTTGAAAGATGAGATTTGTGGCCAAATTTCTTAAAAAATGTTTTTAAAGAAATATGTGTATGTGTGTGTGTGTATGTGTATATGTGTGTGGGGGGTGTATGTGTATGTATGTGTATGTGTGTGTGAGGGGTGTATGTGTATTTATGTGTATGTGTGTATGTGTATATGTGTGTGTGGGGGGTGTATGTGTATGTATGTATGTGTGTGTGGTTTTGTTTGTTTTTTTTGGTGGGTTTTTTTGTCATTTTTTAACAGAAATGTTTACATGAACCAGCCAACAAAATGTGACCATTACTTTTCAGCCGTCTTTTTGTATGGATTATAAGGAAGTCCCGGGTTCGAAAATTATTGTAATGATAATAATTATTTAACCCTCTCCTTACAACCTGCATCAAAATCGTCACATTTGTTACGACACAATATCTAGGACTTCATATATAGATGTCACTGCACAATATTACATTTTTAATTTCTTAATCATATTTATATTGTACATCACAAACTTTGAAGAATTATTTTTGTTTGATTAATACTCTTCAACAGTCGTAACGTCACTTTCTTCCTAATGACGCATGGTAACTTAGTAACACTGGCTCTAAACTATCGGAACAATGGCGGACGCCCATATGAAATATTTCTCCGGAAAACATAAAAGCGTATCCAGAGGAGAAAAAAAACATAAATTTGATCATGTTTTGACTTTTACACATTCTGATCAAAAGGCATATGAAAAGTTCTAGCCAGCATGAAGAATAAAAAGTAATGATTTTCTTTGTTTAGAACCAAGATGGCCACCGTTGCCGGGCGGCGTGACATCAGACTACTGAATCCCATTAGAACATAAAGTTGTTTTTTAGAGAGATTGTTTGAGTTTAAAAATTCAAATTTTTCTGCTGGGTAATCCTGCCATTTTGGGAAAATACTGAAAATTTATGATCTGTAAGGAAAGACATAAATCGATCGATATTTGAATAAAGAGATTTCTGTCTGGTCAAAATTTCCAAGAGATAGTTCGAAGATGACGTCACTCATGTCTTTGTTATTGTTTTTTGTCATCCGCGTTTATGAGTAATGCTCACTGAACTGTATTAACCCGACTATAAACGTTCATGGTTACACATAGTTTTGTGTGTTTGTCCGTTATACTTCCCCTTCCCCCTCCCTCCCTCCCTCTCTCTCTCTCTCTCTCTCTCTCTCTCTCTCTCTCTCTCTTTCTCCCTCTTTCTCTCTCTCTCTCTCTTTCTCTCTCTTTCTCTCTCTCTCTTCTTTCTTTCTCTCTCTCTCTCTCTCTCTCCTCTCTCTCTCTCTCTCTCTCTCTCTCTCTCTCTTCCTCTTTCTCCTCTTCTCTCTCTCCCTCTTTCTCTCTCTCTCTTTCTCTCTCTTTCTCTCTCTCTCTTTCTTTCTCTCTCTCTTTCTCTCTCTCTCTCTCTCTCTCTCTCTCTCTCTCTCTTCCTTTTATTTCTTTCTCTCACACGACATACACACCACCAATCTTTCTGGTTGTGGGGGGGGGGGGGGAGGGGGGGGGAGGGGGGGGAGGGGGGGGGGGGGGGTGCTAATCCCATAGGTTGGCCTATATCATATAGTATAATATATCTATATCAATTACCGTGGGAGCTGAGATGACATACCGACCCCCCCCCCCCCCCCCCCCCCCCGAAATAGCTACAATAATGACCAGCGGTTTTATTCATGAAGGATTACATGTAGCTATAGATAGTATGCGCTTGGCTAAGAAGCTCACAACATTGCTATCCGGATGTATAACGGACCGACACACAAAACTGTGTGTTTCCATGAACGTTTATAATCTGGTTAATACAGTTAAGCGAGAATTACTCATAAACGCGGATGGCTAAAAAACAATAACAAAGACCTGAGTGACGTCAACCTCATTCTATCTATACCAACGTCTATTCTGCCGTACTCTGGACAAACACGTATTTAAAAATTTGGCCAGAAAGATCGTCCTTCAAATATCCATCGATTTAAATGACCCTCATCTTGAAAAAAAAACCCCAAAACTCTAAAACCTGGGACTTTGCGAAGAGTTGAGAGAGTTTTTTTTTTTAATTTTTTAGTATTGTCATTGTCATTAATACTTCGCGAAGTCCCAAGTTTGAAAGTTAAGACGAGGGTCATTTAAATCGATCGATATATTGAAGGACGAGTTTTCTGACCAAATTTCTAAATATATTTTTTTTCAAGAGCATGACAGTTATATTTGATAGATGAATGTGTACAACACAAAAGGACATCCGGAGTTTGGTAAGTATTTTGTTTCGTGTGTTTTTGCCTCTCTTCTGCTGTCCTTGGAAGTCCATACATCAGCACACCTGCTTGGTGTGTAGTGTGTAGACTATGGGATGAAAGTAGGAATAAAATGGTGTGTCCTGTATAGATAGTTCGGAGATGACGTCACTCAGGCCTTTGTTATTTTTTTTTTTTTTGCCATCCGCGTTTGTGAGTTGTTCTCATTAAACTGTATTAACCAGATTATAAAAGTTCATGGTTACACAGAGTTTGTGTGTTGGTCCGTTATACTTCCGGATGGCAAT
>NC_088368.1:40938052-40953052 GCF_034508935.2 Berghia stephanieae | reverse complement strand
CCACAGGGCCGCCGTTGCTGGGCACGTGACATCAACTTTTTAAAACCCAAATTTTTTTCCATCCCCCGCATTCCAAGAAATTCCCCCCCTTTTTAAAACCCCCTTGACACGGGCCCCCCGCCTCTCATTAGGATAAACTTTTTTTTTTTTTTGGGGGGGAAAAATTTTAGTTCACACGTTGAAAAGGCTTGAAATACACAAAAAAAACCCAAAAACACCCCCAACAAAAACCCCCTACACACACCACACAAAAAACAAACACACCAAAACCACAAAAAAGACATAAATTTTTGGGGGGAAAAAAACATAATTAATGGAGTGGGAATTATTATTATTTTTTTTTAAAATTATTATTATTATTATTATTATTATTATTATTATTTTTTTTAAAATTATTTTTTTTAAATCTTATTCATTATTGGTTATTATTATTATTATTATTATTATTATTATTTTTAAAAAAATATTATTATTATTATTATTAAAATTAAAATTAAAAAAATTTCCCCCAATCACATCGTGGGTCGTCGTCATAAATCAAAATAAAAACCCCCCAAAATTAGCCCCGTACCATACATCCACCAAAAAAAAGGCCACCACCCCCCCCCCCCGCCCCCCCCCCCCCCTCCACCCATCTCCCCCCATCCTGGGGGTTTTTTAAAACCCCCCCCCCCCCACCCCCCCCCCCCCCCCCCCCCCCCCAAACCCCCCCCCCATCCCCCCCCCCACCCCCCCAAACCCCCCACAACCACAAAAAGTCAAAACCCCCCCCCCCGGGGCCTCTGACAGCAAAAAATACCCCCCCCCCCCCCCCCCCCCCCCACCCCCCCCCCCCAAAACCCAAATTTTTTTGTTCTCCTTTTCCTCTTCGAGCCCTTAAAGGAAATTCGTTTGGTTTTTTACAAAAATTCTTTGTTCCCCCGGGGTTTTCTTTTTTTTCCCCTTTCCCTTTTAAATTTCACTCTGAAAAAATTTTTTTCAACTTCCTTCAATTTTAAAACAATAGCCCTTTCCCCCAAAAAACGTTAAATCCCCTCAACCCAAGAGATTTTTCCCCTTTTTTTCCAAAATTGAAAAAAAAAATTTTTAAAAAAAAGGAACATTACATAGATATTTTTAAATTTTAAAACTCCCCATAAAAAAGAAAAAACAAAAAAAAAAACATTAGCCTTGATACTACGCCTATAGATAGAATGCGCTTGGGGCCAAAAGGGGGTTTACAACATTCCACCGGAGTAAACGGACCAAACCCCCCAAACCCCCGTGGGAACCCTGAAAAAATTTTTTGTCTTGGGGTTTAAAAAAACATTTAGTGAGAACAACTCCCCAAAAAGCGGGTGGCAAAAACAATAACAAAGGCCCCCGTGACGTCATCTTCGAACATCATTTGAAAAGTATGTCTTGGGTAAGGGGAAACCCCCTAACATTGCCATTCCCCAAGTAAAACGACCAACACAAAAAAAAGGGGTGTATCCATGAACGGGTTTTTTAAAAAAAGGGGTTTTTTCAGTTTTAGTGAGCAATTTTTTTAAAAAAAGCCGGATGGCCCCAAAAAAAAAAAACAAAACCTTAGGACGTCATCTTCGAATATCTAAATTGTCCCCCTAAAAAAAAAAAAAATTAAGGGATGGGGAAAAGTAACCCCGGGTAAATTACGGAAAAAAGTCGGGGTTTTTTGGGTTTTGGGGATTTAAAAAAGGGGGGTTTTTTTTTTTGTTTGTGGTGTGTGTGTGTTTTTGGGGGTGTTTTTTCGCTTTCATATTCATTTTCCCTTTGAAGTCCCGGGCTTGGCACGAAACCCCCCCCCCCTACTCACAAAGACACATACACACAACACATATACAAACAAAAAAGCACACATACACACACACAAAAGACAAAACTCAAAAAAAGTGCGCCAACACACTTGACATTTATAAAACTCAAAATTAAAATCGTTAAATTTTTTTTTGGGTCTCTTCCAAATTTTCACTTCTGGGCAATATATTCTATAGATAGTATGCAATGAAATTTACCGAGGCCCCTTTTTTTTTTTTTTTTGCCCTCCGCCCCCTTTTTAATTTTTTTCTCACAAAAAAAGTATTAACCAACATAAAATTCTTGGTTTTCACAGAGTTTTGTGTTTTGGTCCCGGGGTTTTATTTTCCGGGTGGCAAAAATTTTGAAAAACCCTTGGGCCCCAAAAACACTATTAAAAGAGGGGGGGGTTTCCCCAAAGCCATTTTTGGGGGGGGCAAACCCCCTTCACCCCGCAAAAGGGGGGGAGATCGATCCCCGGGGGGCAGGCGAATTGATTTTTTTTGACCCCCCCCCTGTCCCACCCAGCATGAAAAAGGGGGGGTGAGTCGTGTTTTTTTTTTGGGGGAAAAATACTTTTTGGGGGGGGGCCACGTTTTCCCCCCCAAAAAGGGGGCAAGCAATTGCTTTTGTCCTCTTTTTGGGGGCTGAAGGACTACAATTTAAATATCCACCTCCTATATAGTCCCCCCATCTATCCCTCCATCTAACTACCCCGGCCTTTTCCCCCCCTCCCCCCCCCCTTCTCCCCCCTCTCCCCCCTTTTTCTCCTTTCCCCCTCCCTTTTCTTCCCCCTCATCTCCCCCTCTCCTCCCCTTTTTTTAAAAACCAAAACTCTTCCCCTTCCCCTCCCCCCCCCCTCCCCCTTCCTCTCCCCCTCTTCCCCCTTCCCCTTTTCCCTCTTTTCCACCTCCCCCCCGTTTTTTTTTTTCCCCCTCTCCCTAACCCCCCCCCCCTCTCCCCCCCTCTTTTCCCTCTCTTCCCCCTTTTTTCTTTTTCCCTTTTTCCCTCCCCCCCCCCTCCCCCCTCCTTTTCACTCTCTCTCTCTCCCCCTTTTTTCCTTTCCCTTTTTCCCTTTTTTCCCCCTTTTCCCCCTTTTTCCCCTCTCTCTTCTCCCTCAACCCCCCTTTTTCCCTCTCCTCCCCTCCCCCTCTCTCCCCTCTTTTAAAAATTCATTGGGCCTTTTTTCCTTCCCCCCGCCTCACAATGTTTTTTCCCCCTTTCCCCCCCCTCCTCCCCCCCTCCCCCCCCCCCCCTCTCTCTCTCCCCTCCTTTTCTCTCCCTCCGCCCCCCCTCCCCTCCCCTTTCCCCCCCAAAACCACGCACACTTAACCAAAAAAATAAAAACCCCCCATTTTTTCAAAAACACACTAAAAAAAAAAACCCCCTAACACACATGAAAACAACAAAACGGGGCCATTTTTTCCCCCCCCATAACATATCATATTTAATTTTTTCCCCTACTTTCCCGAGGTTTAATTTTTTATTAAAGAGGCCAAACAACTTTTTT
Source organism: Berghia stephanieae (assembly GCF_034508935.2). NCBI lineage: Eukaryota > Metazoa > Mollusca > Gastropoda > Nudibranchia > Aeolidiidae > Berghia > Berghia stephanieae. The sequence goes on along the minus strand of NC_088368.1, from coordinate 40,949,745 downwards.
AAAAAACGGCAATAAAACCCCCCCCCCCCCCCCCAAAAACCCCCCCCCCCCCCCCCCCCCACCCCCTTTTCCCACCCCCAAAAAACCCCTGGGCCCCCACCCCCCGGGGGTCCAAAAAACCCTAAAACCCCCCCCTCCCTTTTCCCCCCCCCCCCCCCCCCAACCCCCACCCCTTTTTTTTCCCCCTGCTCACCCTCATAACCGTAACCAAAAACCCGCCCGCACTACGGAATATTCCCCAAAAAAATAAAAGAAATTTTTTTGGGGGCCCCCCCCACGAACTGGGTTCTCCCGCTTTGCCCCAAAAAATCTTGGGGAAAAGGGGAGTTTAGTTCCTTAAAAAAAATAGAAGAATGGGGGTTGGCCAAGGAGTTTTTTAACAAATTTTTATCCGGAAGTATAAAAGGACAAAACCCCCCAAAAAATGTTTAAACCATGAACTTTTATAGTCGGTTAAACGTTTTTAAAAAAAAACAACTCACGAAAAGCGGATGGCAAAAAAAACAATTTTAAAAAAGGCTGAGGGGCCTCAAAAAGAACCCATCTATAGATATTCGCAAAAAGACGGGGGCTCAGGCTTTGTTATTGTTTTTTTTCCCCCCCCCGTTTATGAGTAATGCCACTAAAAAGATTAAAACCCTTACTATAAACGTTTAAGGTTTTTTCAACGTTTTGTGTGTTTGGGGCCGTTATAAATTCCGGGTTGGGGGTTTGTGAACTTTTCTCTGGGCCCCAAAAAATACTAAACTTATTTTTTCGTTTTGGACAGTTTTTTCATTATGCCCCCGGGGAAAGTATTTTTTTTTTAAAGCTTTTTTAAAAAAGGGGGGTTTTTTTTGGGGGGGGACCCTGACCCGCCCAAAGTGGGGGCCCGGGGGGTTTTTTACTGTTTTTCAAAACCCCCCAAAAACCCGTTTTCCCCCAATTTTTTTTCCCGTCATTGTCTTGAAAAGGGGTTTTTCCCCTTTTTTTTTTTTTCCCCGATCCTTTCCGGTTCCTTTTTGGGAGGGGGAAAAAAGGTCGAATGTAAGGTTAAAAAATTTTTTGGGGGGTATAAAATTTTTTTTGGGGCCCTTTTAAATCGTCCCCCCTAAAAATGCATTGGATTAAAATTTTTTTTTTCATATTATAATTTAAAAAAAATTTTTAAACATGTGGGGTGTATTCCTCCCTTTGGGGTTTTGGGGGGTGTGCTTGTTTGGGGTAACTTTTGGGGAAAAAAACCAAACTAATACTTTGATAAAGGGGGCCCTTTTAATCCCCCCCTCTGTTTTTCCCAATTTTAAAAAAAATTCCCCCCCCTTTTGGGGGGTTTACCCTTTTTTTTTTGTTTAATTTTTAATTCTAGAAAAAATTTTTTTTTTTAAAAACCCCCTTTTTTTCCCCTTTTTAAAATTTTTAAAAAGGGGCTGATATGAAACCCCTTTAAATTTTGTTGCAGAAAAGGGGGCCCCCCAAAAAAAAAAAAACCCTTAAAAAAAAAAAAAAACAAAAACAAAGTGGGCTTTTTTTTTTTTTTTTTTTTTTTTTTTTCCCCTTGTACAAAACGGTAGGGGTGCCTGAAGCCGGTGATGTGAAAAAAAAAAAATTACTAACGAAAGATTAAATTTGGGGGGGGTTCACACCCCGGGGAAAAAAAACAGACAAGACGTTTCGGGGAAAAAACCCCCCGTCAAACTCCCCCAAATTTTTTTTTTTTTTTTTTTTCCCCCCTTTTCCCCCTTTTTCCCCGGGAAAAAAAAAAACCCAAAAAGGGGGTTTTTTTTTTTTAATTTGTCCCTTTTTTCCCCCAAAAAGGTATTAAAAGTCGGGATGAAAAAAGGGGGGTGAAAGGGGAAATTTTTGCCAGAAAAAATCAGGGGTTAAAATTTTAGTTTATATGCTTTAATAGAGGAAAAAAATATCATTTTTTAAACTGCTCTAAAAAAACCAAACGTTTCATATCTTTACCAGTTTAAATAAAATTTTGTTTTTTTTTAGAATCTTGTCCATCTCAACATAATACCTTTTGAGACGAGGGGTCACATTTAAAATTTGGGGCAACCTGCGTTTAAAAACCTCCCCTTTAACCACCCCATTTTCAGGTTTTTTCCTTCCCCCAAAAGGGTCACCCCCCAACTAACACAAAATAAATAGATTTTTTACCACTGAATTTTACTCAACATAATAGTAAAAAGCAGTAAGTTGCAAGCCCCCTTAAGTTCTTGCTTGCGGTACAAAATTTTTTTTTGGGCAAAAAAATATTCTACAGCACACTGTGTTCATTTTTTTTTAAATTTTTATGACGAAAAAAAAGAAATTTGAATAAGAAAAATGTTGGTTGCATCGCAATGAAGGGACGTTTTTTCCTGAAGTTGGGTTTGAGGGGGTTAACACCCCCCCCCCCCCCCCCCCCCCCCCCCCCCCCCCCCCCCCCTTTTCCCCCCCCAAACCAAACCACTCCCCCACCCACCCCATCCATCCATCCTTTCCATCCACCCCCGCTCCCACCTACCCCTTACTGACATGCGCAGACGACAAAAAAATTAAGTACTCTCACGCCCCCCCTCCCCGCTTACTCACCCTTTGACATCACAAGTTCCACGTGGCATTTACTCGGGGTCTGCAACTTTTTTTGGCGACACAACTGGGAGAAAATGTCAAGAGTTTTTCACATAATAATATTATTATTAAATAGATAGTATGCGCTTGGCTAAGAACTCACAACAAGATATGAAGTGAGTAGAAAAAATGCCAGAAAACAATAGAGAATAAAAATTTTTTTTTTTGCGGCGGTGGGGGGGTTTGAAACCCGCACCTTTTTGTACGGAAAAACTCCGCCTGGGGAGGTGAGAAACGTGGGCTCTACCGTGTGAGCTATCCACGAAAACAAAAAATATTCGTTTCAAAAAACCCCAAAATCATTTCTAGAATTTTCCCCCCTCTCTCGCCCCTTCTTGAGATCGCCGTTCGTTTTGGGCCCCCATCGCCCCAATAATTTTTGAAACCCGCAGTTAAGGGCCCCTTTAAAAGCCAATATTCTCATCACAAACATATTTAAAATAGAAACGATTGAGACATTGAGTATGCTCCGTGTATGGGGGGGAATTTTTTAATTCAGAAAAGTGAGTGGAGCAAAGGGCCCTTTTGTTTTGGGGAACAACAAGATATGAAGTGAGTAGAAAAGTGCCAAAGACAATAGAGAATTTAAAAAATTTTTTTTTTTTCGGGGCGGTGGTGGGGGTTTTAACCTGCGACCTTAAAAAGGGACGACAACTCCGCCCCGGCCCGGTGAGAGCGTGGCTTTTACCGTGTGAGCTATCCACGAACACAAAAATATTCGTTTTTAAAACCCAAAGTCATTTTTTAGATTCCCCTCCCCTCCACCCACTTCTTGAGATCGCCCATTCGTTCGCCCCCCATCGCGAAGTAATTTTTTTACCCAGCAGTTAAAACTTTAATAGCCAATTAAACCCCAAACACAAACTTTTAACATAGGAAAAGATTGAGGGCATTTAGTATGCTCCGGGTATGGGGGAATTTTTTTTTTAAATTTAAAAAGTGAGTGGAGCAGGCACTTATGTTGGGAAAAAACAAGATATGGGAAATGAGTAGAAAAGGGGCCCCGAAGACAATAGAGAATAAAAAATTTTTTTTTTTTTTTTTTTTTTGCGGCGGTGGTGGGGGGTTTTAACCTGGCGACCTTATTGGTACCACAACTCCGCCTGGCAGGTGAAGCGTGGCCCTCTAAACCCTGTGAGCTATCCCCGAACACAAAAATATTCGTTTCAAACTCCCCAAATTTATTTCTAATCCCTTCTTCCCTTCTCACCCACTTTTTTGAATCGCCGATTCGTTCGCCACCATCGCGAAGTAATTTTGACCAGCAGTTAAGCTTTTAATAGCCAATATTCTCATCACAAACATATAAAAAATAAAAAAACGATTGAACTTTTAGTAAGCTCCGGTGTAAGGGGGGGAATTTTTTTTAAATTTAAAAAGTGGGGGGGGCGAACGAATCGTTTCCAATAAAGGGGGGGGAGGTTCAAAAAACCCCCCCCACCGGGCCGGGGGGAAAAAAAAATTTTTTTTTTTTCTATTGTCTTCCGGCACTTTTCTACTCACTTTTATATCTTGTTGTTAAACCCAAAATAAGGGGCCTGCTCCATTTACTTTTTCTGAGCCCAAGAAGCTCCAAAAACATTGCCAACAGGGAAATATAACGGACCAACACACAAAACTGTGTGTAACGAAGAACGTTTTTTAGTCCCGGTTAAAAAAGTTTGTGAGTAATTTACTCATAAACCCCGGATGGCAAAAAGGGAATAACAAAGACCTGAGTGGGCGTCATCTTCGAACTATCTATAGATAAAAAGAAGATGACGTCACTCATGGCCCCTTTTTTTTTGTGTTTTTTTTTTTTTTTTTCATCCACGTTTAAGAATAAATTCTCACTAAAAATGTATTAAACCAACTATAAACTTTTTAAAGGGTTTCACATAGTTTTTTTTGTATTGGTCCCTTATACTTCCGGATGGCAGTGTTATGAGCTTCTATAGCCAAGCGCAAAACTATCTTAAAATAGTGTGCGCTTGGCTAAGAAACTCACTCACAAAAATGCCATTCGGAAAAGTAAAAAACGCCCAAAATACACAAAACTTTGTGAAAAACCTTAAACGTTTATAGTCTGGTTAATACAGTTTATTTTGGGAAATTTACCATAAACGTGGATGACAAAAAAAATTAACAAAAACCCGAGCGACGTCAATTTCATTCTATCTATAAAATTACAAAAATATAAATAACAAATAACTTATAAAAGGAACAAAATTTAAAACGTCTCTTGGCTCTTTTGTTGTTTTTTTTAACAGCCTTTTTTTGGCCATTCGTTATCATTTTTGTTGCGGTTTTCCGGATAGGAAGGGTCCTGGGTTCGAACCTCGCGTTTCGGCGAATAGTTGAGCCCTTTTGGAAAAGGCTCTTTTACTCCAAAATTTCTCTCACCCCGTACCCCGGTGTAAAATGAGTACCGGGTTTTTAAAAAAAACACGCTGTTTTCTGTGGGGAAAAAAAATGTAATATGTATCGCCTAAAAAGGCGTGAGTATCTTTTCTACATGTTACATGTTGAGTTGGTCGGGGCCACCTTTTAAAGGGGGGGCCGCTTTGGGGGCACATTAATTTGGATATTGGGGCAATATAAAACTAAATTTTAACTATTTTAAAAACCAGGCGGCGCCCAGTCGTTAATATTTATAAATTTTTGACATCTTAACGAATAAAATTTCCCAAATTTTTTCCTAGTCATTCTTTTTGGGTATTTGTGACCCGCCCCGCCCTCAAAACGGAAATTAATTTCGGGGGTTTTAAAGGGATGCAAAAAATTTGGAATTTGTGGGCCAGAAATATCAGATTTTGTTTTTGGTTTTTTTTATGCTTTATAGAGGAAAAGGGAATATTATATTTTAAACTGGCTAAATACCAGCGTTTCATTTTTTTAGGCCGGGTTTAACTATAATTTGATTTTTTTTACCCTTTTCTGGTCCATCCCGACAAAAATACCGTTTTTGAAGGGCGGGGTCAAAATTTGTGAGTTGCTTTCCCCAAAACAACATTCTAAATAAGGGAGCAATTTGGGGATGATCTTTAGATATTCGAAGATGACGGGCACTCAGGGCCCTTTGTTTTTTGATTTTTTTTTCACCGCCCTTTTTATGGGGGGGGGGGGGTTTTTCCCCACTGAAAATGTATCAACCAGACTAAAACGTTTAAGTTTTCACATAGTTTTTGTTGGGGGTTGGTCCGTTATTTTCCCTTTCCGGGTGGCAAGTTTTGAGCTTCTTTGGGCCCAAACGCAAACTATCTATAGATAGTTCGAAGAAAGGGCGTCACCAAAAAGGCCTTTGTTATTTTTTTTGCCATCCGCGTTTTTGAGTTCCTTTACTAAACTGTAAATTTAAACCCGACTATAAAAGTTCAAGGTTACATAAGTTTTGTGTGGGGTTTGGTTCCGGGAAAAAATTTCCGGATGGCAATTTGTGAACCCCCTTGGCCAAAACGCCCCTTCTATCTATAAAGCCCCCTTGCTTTAAAAAACCCTCACTCACAACAATGCCATCCGGAAGTTTAACGGACCAACACACAAAACTGTGTGTATCTATGAAAAGTTTTATAGTCAGGTTAATACAGTTCGGTGAAATAACTCATAACACGGAAAGGGAAAAAAAAAAAAAAAAAAAAAAAAAAAAAAAAAAAAAAAAAAAATAACAAACAAGATCTGGTGACGTCACCCTTTGAATTACTTTTTAAATGATTTGTTTTTTCCCACGACATTATATCAAATTTTTAACCCTCAAAGGTACACAAAAGTTTGTGTAATATGGCTGGGGGTGTTGTGAGTATTTTAAAACCCAAAGTATATAAACATTTTGATGATAGAATGCGCTTGGCCAAGGAGTTCACAAAAAGTTGCCATCCGGAAGTATAACGGAAACCCCACACAAACTCTGTGTAACCATGAAATTTTATAGTCCCGGGTTAAATACAGTTTAGTGAGAACAACCACCAACGCATAAGGCAAAAACATAAAAAAAGGCCTGAGTGAAAGGGCATCTTTGTTCAAACTTTTGGGTGCCACTTAAAATTAGGGGTTTTAAAAAATTAAGATTGGGCCCACCCCCCAAAACAATACAAATTAATGGCAGGGCCCCCACGACTGACACCGGGACCCCCCACGCCCCCACACCCACACACACCACACACACACACCCCACACACACACACAACACACACACCACACAAACAAACACACCAAAAAAACGCGAAGGGCCGACCCCCCAGCGAGCTTTGATGGCAACAGTAATAATCTCAATAATAGCGGGGGTTTTTTTTTGTTCAAAAGGGGGGCCGTCGCCTCTCAAACCTCGCAGGGGCCCCGGGACAGCCTTGCACAGTTACAGCAAACAACCCAACCAAAACACACACACACACAAAACACAACATTCACTAACACCCCACGCACACCTCGCAATTTACATTCAAAACACTTCCCCCACACTCACACACAACACACTCACACACACACACACACCCGTAACTTCCGCTTTGGGCTGTTTTTGTCGACCATATCCCAAACCCGTCGTGCATTAAACCCGGGAAAATCTATTTCCCCTTCTTTTTCCCCCACTCTAAAGGATTTTCCCTTTTGATGTGTTTTGTTTATTTTTTGTTCATTTCTTATTTCCCTTTCATCATAAAAAGTGACATTAAAAAAATTTTTAGTGTTGACGTTCTATTTTTTTTTTAAATTTTTGAAGGATAAAATGTGGTTTTATTTTTTTTCATGCTCTTCTTTTTTTGGTGGTTTCCCATATATTATTAATATTATTTATGATTTTAAGTTAACGAAGGGAATTTACGTTTCCCATTTAGGGGGGTTTTTTCCGAAATTTCCCCTACACCCCAGTATTCTTTTTTTTTTTATAATAATGTTCTGAAGGGGTTTGGGGAGGGGGGAAATTTTTATTTGGTTCTCACTAAGTTCTATCAACAGACTATTGGGGCTGTGCGTTGGGGTAAAGTGCCCCGCAAGATCCCCCAAACCATTTTTTAAATGAAACATCACAAAAACAGCTATTGGGAAAGGGCCCTTTTCCAAAGTTTCCTTTCATCCCCAGTATTTTTTTTTTTTTTTTATATAATAATGTTCTAGTGGGGGGGTTTGGGGGGGGGGAAATTTAACTACTAAACTTTTAAAATAAAAAAAAAAAAATAGGGGGATGTAGGACTTTCGGAAGGCCTCCCTCTTGATTGTTTTTTTTCCCTTCTTTGGTCTTTCTAATTTAATTTTTTTTTTGGCTAATATATTTATTATTAAGGTTATACATAGTTGTGTGTGATTTTTAAATTTTTTTATCCGACTGGGCCGGATCTTGCGAGAAACTTTACCCTAACGCACGGGCACAATTGATAGTCTGATTGATAGAATTTAAAGTGAAACCACTCATAAAAATATATTTTAAAGGTTATACATAGTTTTGTGTGTGAGGTTTCTTTTATATCCGGCCCTGGGGGAAACTTGCGAGAATTTTTTACCCTAACCACAGCATCAATTGATAGTCTGATTGATAGAACTTAGTGAAAACCCCCACTCATAAAAAATATATATTTTAATTTTTTATACATAGTTGTGTGGGTGATGTTTCATTTAAAATCCGGCGGGGTGGGGGATCTTGCGAGAATTTTAAAACCCCTAACGCACAGCATAAATTGGGATAGTCTATTGTTAGAACTTATGAGAACCACTCATAAAAATATATATATTAAGGTTATACAAGTTGTGTGTGTGATGTTTCATTTAATACCCCGGCTGGGGGAAATTCCTTGCGAGCACTTTAAAAAAACCCCTAACGCACAGCATCAATTGATAGTCTGATTGTGAACTTAGTGAAACCACTCATAATAATATTTTTATTAAGGTTATACATATTTTTGTGTGTGATGTTTTCATTTTTATCCGGCTGGCGGATTTTGCGGAAATTTTACCCTAACGTTTGGGGCCGGGGGAAAAACTTTAAAGAAAAAGTGAGTGACGTCAATTTCGTTTCCCCTCTGGGTTTTGACGTTTTTTTTTTTTTGGGTTTCCCTAAAATGATAAAAAAATGGATTTTAAATTAAAATTTTTTTTTTTCCCATGCTGTTTTTTGGGTGGTGGGGAATCTTTTCAATTTTTTTAAAAAAATTTAAAAATAAAAAATAATAATAATAATAAATAAAATAAAAAATTAATAAAAAATAATTAATAATAATAATAATAATAAATAATTAATAAATAATAAAAATAAAATAATAATAATAATAAAAATTTTGTATACTTTTTTTTTCATCCAAAAAAAAAGGGAAATTTTTCGTTTACGGGACTTTGGTATTCATGAAAATGTATAAACACAAAGTTGAGAATCAAATGGCAAACAATTTTTAAAAACACAACAAAAACACAAAAACACAAAAACAAAACACATAAAAAAACACACCCCCAACCAAAACAAAAACCCCATCCCCACACACCCCCCTAAAAAAAATTTTATATAAAAATATATATATATATATATTTTTAATATAAATATAAAATTATCTAAAAATATTATAAAAAAAATTTAATATATATATATATAATAAAAAAATAAAATATATTTAAAAAAGGTAGTATGCAGATGACGTCACTCCGGGCCTTTGTTATTGTTTTTGCCATCCGCGTTTGGGGATTTTGTTCCCCACTAAATTGTATTAACCAACCCCAATAAAAAGTTCATGGTTACCCCCAGATTTGTGTTTTTTTTTTCCGTTATACTTCCCCGGATGGCAATTTTTGTGAATTTTCCTTTGGGGCCAAGCGCATTCAAATCTATAGACATAAGGGTTTTTAAATTTTTATTGAGTGAATGGACAAACATAATTTTTTGGATTTCGAATGCCAAAAAATTTATATTTTTTGACCAGTTTAACATTTAATTTTTGCTTTCCCAAAAAAATTTTGGGTTCCCTTTTTCCCACATAATACCATTTTGGGGACGATGGGGCACAAATGTGTTGCAAGCGCTGTAAAAAAAAACCCCTAAAAAACAAAACAATTTTTGAATGTTTTAAAATTTCCAGCAGCAGCTCAAAAAGCTCTAATTTATTGCAATCTAGACGGGGGCCCCTCCACTGGGAAAAAATTTTTCCTCTGCGAATTTGAAGCATTTTCAAAAATCCCCCAGTTTCGTTGTAGTTATTGTAGTAAAACCCCTTAAAAAAAAAAAAACTTTTTTTAAAAACTTTATCAAAGGAAAAAAATTGCCACAAACAAAATCAATCTCTTAATTGGAAAAAAAATTGAAAAAGGCAAAAATTTCCCCCCTTTAAGGGGGAAAGTTTTTCCCCCCCTTTAGGTAAAGGTTTTTTTTTTTTTCCCCCTTTTTGGTAAAGTTTATCCCTTTAGGCAAAATTAAAAAAAAACCCCCCTTTTTAGACAAAGTTTTTTTTTTCCCCCTTTTTTAAAAAAAGTTTCCCCCCCTTTTTGGTTTAAAATTTTCCCCAATAGACAAAATTACCCCCCCTTTAAAAACAAAGTTAACCCCCCTTTAAAAAACAAAGTTAAACCCCCTTTTGAAAAAAGTTACCCCCTTAGGCAAAGTTACCCCTTTTAAAAAGGGAAAGTTACCCCTTTAGAAAAAAAGTTTCCCCCCCTTTTGGCAAAGTTACCCCTTTAGACAAAGTTACCCCCTTTTGACAAAGTTTCCCCTTTGGGCAAAGTTTCCCCTTTAGGGGAAAAATTTTTCCCCCTTTAAAAAAAAGTTCCCCTTTAGAAAAGTTTCCCCTTTTGGGAAAGTTTTTCCCCTTTGGTAAAATTAAAACCCCCTTTAAGGGGCAAATTTTTCCCCTCCCCATTACGTTTGTTTTGAAGGGGGAAGATTTCCCCACCGTTCTTATTCGTTCACTCCCGATTGCTTTAAAAAAAAACACCGGGTCACGAAAAAAGATTCTTGTCCTAGGGAAATATAATATCGATGCGCAATAGGCCATGCCCTTTCCTTTGCCTCGCCTTGAAAACGACACCGGGCATGGGGAAAACGCTGTTTGGGAGGAGAAAGCAAAAAACGAACAATTTTCCCCAAAAACCCCCCGTCCCCCCTCTCCCCCCCTTTTCCAAATAAAGGTCTGGCTGTACATCGGTTTTCCCCGAAGGAAAATAAAAAGGGTTTGAATTTAACTAATTATTATTATTATTTTTTATTATTTTTATTATTATTTTTATTATTTTTATTATTATTATTATTATTTATTTTTTATTATATTATTATTATTATTATTATTGTCGTTGTTATTACTGTATTATTGTTATCGATAATGATATTATCATCATCATCATCATCATCATCATCATCATCACATCATCATCATCATCATCACATCATCATCATCATCATCATAACAAATTTATGCCCGACATTTATCTTAACTATTTCCCAAGTCTACACTAATTAAAGCTATTTGATGATTTTCATTGATAGCACGTCGCTGTTTTAGATTTTAAAAAAAAATTAGGTACAGAGTTTTCAGCTAAATGGTATTTGAATTCTCACTCCACAATTTGGCATTTTCGTGCCTTTTAAATTTGGCATTTTTTTGGTGCCATTTAATTTGGCATTTTTTTCACGAAACATCTCGGCAAAACTTGCTCTCTACAGATTATTTGCCTTATTAAGATCATAAAATAATCGTTTGGGCCTACCCATCGTGTTTTCATAACATTTCTGTCTGATGATTGATTCAATAACCCCGGCATGTCATACGGATTTGGAAGACGGAATCAGGTTCCAGTTATAGCTACGTGATCATATTTTGCACGTCTGATCTCCAAACGCAATTTTAGATAGAACGACGTTGTCGTCACTCAATTTCACTCAAGTCTTGAGTGACGTTAGCTTCATTTTATCTATTGTTTTGTGTGTTGGTCCGTTATATTTCCGGATGGCAATGTTTGTAAGTTTCTTAGCCAAGCGCACTACATCTATAGACCCCGTTTTTACATTGTTCTAATAGTCACCCGTTGAGAGTATTTCCATTACAACAATGAATTAGATAATATGATATTGTAATGTAAGCTTCCATTTTTTACAAAACAATCAAACGAACGTTTCGGGTTTCCCCCTTTATTTTACAAAACGGATGAAT
>NC_088368.1:40930012-40937952 GCF_034508935.2 Berghia stephanieae | reverse complement strand
ACTACACTACTACTACTACCACTACTACTACTACTACTACTACTACTACTACTACTACTACTACTACTACTATACCACTTCTCCTTCTCCTACAACTACAACAAAAACTTCTACTACTACAACTTTTACAACTAATAATACAACTTGTACTACAAGTAAAACCACTACTCCCATTGCCACTACTAAAAACTCAATCCCCGTGTCAGATTAATTCAAGTCATTTCTTCAAAAAACTTGTATTTTGTCATGTAACTGTCATGTAAACATCCTCGTCACATTTGTTATGCCTAATGAGGACGCGGCCACAAGAGTAGCAGACTGTAGCCATTGTTAACTTATAAAGTATGAAGTTGACGTCACTCAGGTCTTTGTCATTGCTTTTTGCTATGCGCGTTCATGCGCAATTATCACTCATCTGAATTAACTAGATTATAACCGTTCAAGGTTACACATAGTTGTGTGTGTTGGTCCGTTATATTTCCGGATGGCAATGTTGTGAGCTTCTTTGCCAAGAGCATACTATCAATGACGGACCAACACACAAAACTGTGTGTAATCTTGTTCGTGTATAGTCTGGTTAATACAGTTTAATGAGAATTACCCATAAACGCGGATGGCAAAAAACAATAACAAAGACCTGGGTGATATCAAATGCATTCTGTCTTTTAACGTTTAAGTTAACACATATCTAGTTTTGCGTGTTGGTCCGTTATATTTCCGGATGGCAATGTTGTGAGATTATTTGTCAAGTGCACAGCATCAATAAACCATTTCCTCCAGTGACTTGTGAAAACATCACGTATCACATTACAACTCCTCACCATAACATTATTCTGACATGTGTAGTCTTGTACGACATACATACACACGGATCGGTAGGTCCTGTGTTCGAACCTCGCTCAGCGCATAGTTGAGTCCTTGGAAAAGGCTCTTTTCACACATTCTCTCTGTAGGTGTAAAATGAGTACCTTGCCGTCAACAGCGTTGTCTCTGTTGAAAAAAAATAAATGTAAAATCGCCTAACAGGCGGCATGTATCGTTTTACACGTTACGTGTTGCTGTTGGTCAGGGACCCCTTTGTAAAGCGCTTTGATAACGTTTAGTGGATATTGCGCTATATAAAAGCTCATTTTTTAGTTTCATTAATTTCTCGAGGACTTACGAAAACATCACCATTCCAACTCCTCACCATAACATTATAATGAAGTGTAACAACAAGATATGAAGTGAGTAGAAAAGTGCCAGAAGACAATAAGAATAAAATTTTTTTTTTTTTTTTTTTTTTTTTTTTTTTTTTTTCGCGGCGGTGGTGGGGTTTGAACCTGCGACCTTATTGGTACGACAACTCCGCCTGGCAGGTGAGAGCGTGGCTCTACCGTTGAGCTATCCACGAACACAAAATATTCGTTTCAAACTCAAAGTCATTTCTAGATCCCTCTCTCACCCACTACTTGAGACCGCCGATTCGTTCACCACCATCGCGAAGTAATTTTGACCAGCAGTTAAGCTTAATAGCCAATATTCTCATCACAAACATATAACATAGAAACGATTGAGACATTGAGTATGCTCCGGTGTATGGGGTGAATTTTTAATTCAGAAAAGTGAGTGGAGCAGGCACTTATGTTGGTAACAACAAGATATGAAGTGAGTAGAAAAGTGCCAGAAGACAATAGAGAATAAATTTTTTTTTTTTTTTTTTTTTTTTTTCGCGGCGGTGGTGGGGTTTGAACCTGCGACCTTATTGGTACGACAACTCCGCCTGGCAGGTGAGAGCGTGGCTCTACCGTGTGAGCTATCCACGAACACAAAATATTCGTTTCAAACTCAAAGTCATTTCTAGATCCCTCTCTCACCCACTACTTGAGACCGCCGATTCGTTCACCACCATCGCGAAGTAATTTTGACCAGCAGTTAAGCTTAATAGCCAATATTCTCATCACAAACATATAACATAGAAACGATTGAGACATTGAGTATGCTCCGGTGTATGGGGTGAATTTTTAATTCAGAAAAGTGAGTGGAGCAGGCACTTAATGTTGGTAACAACAAGATATGAAGTGAGTAGAAAAGTGCCAGAAGACAATAGAGAATAAATTTTTTTTTTTTTTTTTCCGCGGCGGTGGTGGGGTTTGAACCTGCGACCTTATTGGTACGACAACTCCGCCTGGCAGGTGAGAGCGTGGCTCTACCGTGTGAGCTATCCACGAACACAAAATATTCGTTTCAAACTCAAAGTCATTTCTAGATCCCTCTCTCACCCACTACTTGAGACCGCCGATTCGTTCACCACCATCGCGAAGTAATTTTGACCAGCAGTTAAGCTTAATAGCCAATATTCTCATCACAAACATATAACATAGAAACGATTGAGACATTGAGTATGCTCCGGTGTATGGGGTGAATTTTTAATTCAGAAAAGTGAGTGGGGCAGGCACTTATGTTGGTAACAACAAGATATGAAGTGAGTAGAAAAGTGCCAGAAGACAATAGAGAATAATTTTTTTTTTTTTTTTTTTTTTTTTTTTTTTTTTTTTTTTCGCGGCGGTGGGGGGGTTTGAACCTGCGACCTTATTGGTACGACAACTCCGCCTGGCAGGTGAGAGCGTGGCTCTACCGTGTGAGCTATCCACGAACACAAAATATTCGTTTCAAACTCAAAGTCATTTCTAGATCCCTCTCTCACCCACTACTTGAGACCGCCGATTCGTTCACCACCATCGCGAAGTAATTTTGACCAGCAGTTAAGCTTAATAGCCAATATTCTCATCACAAACATATAACATAGAAACGATTGAGACATTGAGTATGCTCCGGTGTATGGGGTGAATTTTTAATTCAGAAAAGTGAGTGGAGCAGGCACTTATGTTGGTAACAACAAGATATGAAGTGAGTAGAAAAGTGCCAGAAGACAATAGAGAATAATTTTTTTTTTTTTTTTTTTTTTTTTTTTTTTTTTTTTTTTCGCGGCGGTGGTGGGGTTTGAACCTGCGACCTTATTGGTACGACAACTCCGCCTGGCAGGTGAGAGCGTGGCTCTACCGTGTGAGCTATCCACGAACACAAAATATTCGTTTCAAACTCAAAGTCATTTCTAGATCCCTCTCTCACCCACTACTTGAGACCGCCGATTCGTTCACCACCATCGCGAAGTAATTTTGACCAGCAGTTAAGCTTAATAGCCAATATTCTCATCACAAACATATAACATAGAAACGATTGAGACATTGAGTATGCTCCGGTGTATGGGGTGAATTTTTAATTCAGAAAAGTGAGTGGAGCAGGCACTTATGTTGGTAACAACAAGATATGAAGTGAATAGAAAAGTGCCAGAAGACAATAGAGAATAAAATTTTTTTTTTTTTTTTTTTTTTTTTTTTTTTTTTTTTTTTCGCGGCGGTGGTGGGGTTTGAACCTGCGACCTTATTGGTACGACAACTCCGCCTGGCAGGTGAGAGCGTGGCTCTACCGTGTGAGCTATCCACGAACACAAAAAAAAAAAAAAAAAAAAAAAAAAAAAAAAAAAAAAAAAAAATTTATTCTCTATTGTCTTCTGGCCCTTTTCTACTCACTTCATATCTTGTTGTTACCAACATAAGTGCCTGCTCCACTCACTTTTCTGAATTAAAAATTCACCCCATACACCGGAGCATACTCAATGTCTCAATCGTTTCTATGTTATATGTTTGTGATGAGAATATTGGCTATTAAGCTTAACTGCTGGTCAAAATTACTTCGCGATGGTGGTGAACGAATCGGCGGTCTCAAGTAGTGGGTGAGAGAGGGATCTAGAAATGACTTTGAGTTTGAAACGAATATTTTGTGTTCGTGGATAGCTCACACGGTAGAGCCACGCTCTCACCTGCCAGGCGGAGTTGTCGTACCAATAAGGTCGCAGGTTCAAACCCCACCACCGCCGCGAAAAAAAAAAAAAAAAAAAAAAAAAAAAAAAAAAAAAAAAAAAAAATTTTTTCTCTATTGTCTTCTGGCACTTTTCTATTCACTTCATATCTTGTTGTTACCAACATAAGTGCCTGCTCCACTCACTTTTCTGAATTAAAAATTCACCCCATACACCGGAGCATACTCAATGTCTCAATCGTTTCTATGTTATATGTTTGTGATGAGAATATTGGCTATTAAGCTTAACTGCTGGTCAAAATTACTTCGCGATGGTGGTGAACGAATCGGCGGTCTCAAGTAGTGGGTGAGAGAGGGATCTAGAAATGACTTTGAGTTTGAAACGAATATTTTGTGTTCGTGGATAGCTCACACGGTAGAGCCACGCTCTCACCTGCCAGGCGGAGTTGTCGTACCAATAAGGTCGCAGGTTCAAACCCCACCACCGCCGCGAAAAAAAAAAAAAAAAAAAAAAAAAAAAAAAAAAAAAAATTATTCTCTATTGTCTTCTGGCACTTTTCTACTCACTTCATATCTTGTTGTTACCAACATAAGTGCCTGCTCCACTCACTTTTCTGAATTAAAAATTCACCCCATACACCGGAGCATACTCAATGTCTCAATCGTTTCTATGTTATATGTTTGTGATGAGAATATTGGCTATTAAGCTTAACTGCTGGTCAAAATTACTTCGCGATGGTGGTGAACGAATCGGCGGTCTCAAGTAGTGGGTGAGAGAGGGATCTAGAAATGACTTTGAGTTTGAAACGAATATTTTGTGTTCGTGGATAGCTCACACGGTAGAGCCACGCTCTCACCTGCCAGGCGGAGTTGTCGTACCAATAAGGTCGCAGGTTCAAACCCCACCACCGCCGCGAAAAAAAAAAAAAAAAAAAAAAAAAAAAAAAAAAATTATTCTCTATTGTCTTCTGGCACTTTTCTACTCACTTCATATCTTGTTGTTACCAACATAAGTGCCTGCTCCACTCACTTTTCTGAATTATAATGAAGTGTGTACTCTTGTAATACTTGATGTACGACATACATACACACGGATCGGTAGGTCCTGGGTTCGAACCTCGCTCAGCGCATAGTTGAGTCCTTGTAAAAGGCTCTTTACTCACATTATCTCACCGAACTCGGGTATAAAATGAGTACCTGGCCGTCAACAGCGTTGTCTCAGGCGTTATTACATTATTTTTTTTTCCAACAGAGACAATGCTGTTGACGGTCAGGTACTCATTTTAAACCCGAGTACGGTGAGGGAATGTGAGTCATGTCTCGTTCTACATGTTACGCGTTGCTGTTGGTCAGGGACTCTTGCAGGGGCGTGGCTATATTGGTTGATTTGGTGCCTGGCACCGCGTGCTTCTTTTTAAAAATGGATTACAGCATTAAAAAAAAAAAAAAAAAAAAAAAAAAAACAAAAACAGAACAAACAAACAAAAAACAAACAAACCCAAAAAAAAAAACCCCTAAAAAACTGAGAAATGGTATAGAAGCGCCTCTTATTTATTTGAGGAAGGCTTTTCTTTAATTTTTATTTCTTTCTTTTGTATTTACAAATATTATAGCATGTTTTAAGTCATTTTCTGGCACCACCCTATAGATAGTATGCAGATGACGTCACTCAGGCCTTTGTTATTGTTTTTGCCATCCGCGTTTGTGAGTTGTTCTCACTAAACTGTATTAACCAGACTATAAAAGTTCATGGTTACACAGAGTTTGTGTGTTGGTCCGTTATACTTCCGGATGGCAATGTTGTGAACTCCTTGGCCAAGCGCATTCTATCTATACTGTAAGCATGTCACGCCACTGGACCCTTGTATGTAAAGCGTTTTCATCACGATTTGTGGATATTGCGTTATAGACAGTATGCGCTTGGTTAAGAAGCTCACAACATTGCCATCCGGAAGTGTAACGGACAAACACACAAAACTGTATTTATCCATGAACTTTTATTGTCAGGTTAATACAGTTAAGTGAGAATTACTCATAAACGCGGATGGCAAAAAACAATAACAAAGACCTGAGTGACATCATCTTCGAACTATCTATATCCTGGTTAATACAGTTAAGTGAGAATTACTCATAAACGCGGGTGGCAAAAATCAATAACAAAGACCCGAGTGACGCCAGCTTCATTTTATCTATACTATAGTACAAACCATTTTCTCCAGGACTTGTGAACACTTCACGCCTGCCATTACAACTCCTCATCATAACATTGTTCTGTCTTGACCAGCCTTGTAAGATTTGATGCACGACATACATACACACGGACAGGCAGGTCCCGGGTTCGAGCCTCGCTCGGCGAATAGTTGAGTCCTTGGAAAAGGCTCTTTTTACACACATTCTCTCACCGGACAACATAGTTGTCTCTGTTGAAATAATAAAAGTCTCGTTCTTCATGTTACAGGAGGGACCCTTTGTAAAGCGATTTGATCACGTTTAGTGGATATTGCGCTATATAAAAGCTCATTATATAGTACAAACCATTTTTTCCAGGACTTGTGAAAACATCACGTATTTTTTTTTTTTTTTTTTTTTAACCTCAGGAATGGGAGACAACCCAATGTTTGTCGTTGCTTTGCCAATTTAGAATTATCTCCGTCTTTTAAATACGACATTAAACAGGTATAGGTATATTGACCTTAAAAAAAAAAAAAAAAAATTTTAATTAAAAAGTCAAACAAAGAAAAAAAACCCCCAAAAAACCCCATAAATTAAATTAAAAAAAAAAAGGCAAAAAAAAAAAAAAAAGACAAAAAAAAAAAAAAAAAATAATTATATAAATAAATCAGTAAATAAATAGATAAATAAATAAACATATGTTTTAAAATGAAACAGAAAATGACTTGATTTTATATGACTTAATAACCCTGTACACTGAAAACATCACGTTTGCCAATACAACTCATCATAACATTATTCTGACATCTGTAGTCGTGTAGTCTTGTAAGACTTTGATGTACGACATGCAGACACACACACGGTGTGTTCACGACACGACACAACACGACACGACACGACACGCGTGCGGTCCCAGTCCATCTGGCCGTAATAAAAAAAAGCATGAATTATTGATGCTGTGCGTTTAGGTAAAATACTCAGAACATCCACCAGCCCGAGGTAATTTGCGCTTGGCTAAGAAGCTCATAACATTGCCATCCGGAAGTATAACGGACCAACACACAAAACTGTGTATCCATGAATGAAAAGAAGTCGGATTAATACCGTTCAGTGAGCATTACTCATAAACGCGGATGGCAAAAAAAACAATAACAAAGGCCTAAGTGGCGTCATCTTCGAACTGTCTATATCAACTACACATACAACTGTGTGTAGCCATAAACGTTTATAGATAGAATGAAGTGGACGTCACTCAGGTCTTTGTTCTTCTTTTTTTTTTTGCCATCCGCGTTTATGAGTAATTCTCACTAAACTGTATTATCCAGACTATAAACGATCATGATTACACACAGGTTTGTGTGTTGGCCCGTTATACTTCCGGATGGCAATTTTGTGAATTTCTTAGCCAAGCGCATACTATCTATATTATAGAATAGTATGCGAGTGGGTAAAAAGCTCACAACATTGCCATCCGGAAGTATTACGGACCAACACACAAAACTCTGTGGAACCAGTAGTCTGGTTAATACGGTTTAGTGAGAATTAATCCTAAACATGGATGGCAAAAAAGAATGATAAAGACCCGAGAGACGTCAGCTTCATTCTATCTATAAACGTTCAAGGTTAGACATTGTTTTGTGTGATGGTCTGTTATATTTCCAGATGGCAGTGTTGTGAGTTTCTTAGTCAAACGCACAGCATCTATAGTCTGATTGCTAGAAAGCATAAAAAAGAACAATAAAAAGAGCTGAGTGACGTCAATTTCGTTCGTTTTACTCATGCTGTGCACTTAGGGAATGTAATCACATTATAGGGAATGAGATTAGCGGAAGAGTAGCGTCCCTTGATTGGACGTCACCCATAGGCTGTGACGTCACCGGCGGAAAAAGTTATTAGAGAGAGAACGT
>NC_088368.1:40922512-40925012 GCF_034508935.2 Berghia stephanieae | reverse complement strand
GAGACGGTACCGATGAGCCAAGCTAGGGACCTCTTATAAAACGCTTTGAGAACGTTTAGTGCAAATCGCGCTGTATTAATGCTCAGGGTTTTAACCCTCTCCTTACGGCTATGTGGTCAAGTGGTAAGACACCCGCTTTCGAATTGGAAGGTCCTGGGTTCGAGCCTCGCTCGGCGCATAGTTGAGTTCTTGGAGAAGGGTCTTTACTCACATTTCTTTCACCGTACTCAGGTGTAAAATGAGTACCTGGCCGTTAACAGGACAGAAAAATTGTAATATCGCCTAACAGGCGTTATGTCTCGTCCTACATGTTAAATGTTGCTGTTGGCCAGGGACCCCCTGTAAAGCGCTTTGAGCACGTTTAGTGGATATTGCGCTGTATAAAAGCTCAATTTTTTTGCCAACCCATAGGAAATTCGTCACATTCGTTACGATAAAACCAACCATTTTCTAATTCTGATTTCTCTTGTACATCAGAAAATTGAAAGAAATGCTTTGAATACAACTCTATAAATACTAAACACTGTAGTGAAGAGCTCACTTGTGTCTTGTTTGTTTCAGTAAGAAAAGTCTATTTTTGTGCCTGGTGGGTGTGAAATTCCGGGTGAAATTGCGGCTATGTGGTCTAGTGGTATGACACTCGCTTTCGGATCGGAAGGTCCTGGGTTCGAGCCTCGGGCTCGGCGCATAGTTGGGTCCTTGGAGAAGGGTCTTTACTCACATTTCTTTCACCTTACTCAGGTGTAAAATGAGTACCTGGCGGTTAAAAGTGTTGTCTCTGGTCGAAAAAATTGTAACATCGCTTAACAGGCGTCATGTCCCGTCCTAAATGTTAAATGTTGCTGTTGGCCAGGGACCCCTTGTAAAGCGCTTTGAGCACGTTTAGTGGATATTGCGCTATATAAAAAAGCTCGAAAAAAGCTCCCAAAAAAAAAAAATAGCTGGTAAGGAGAGAGTTAAGCGTTTAAAAATAACATATTGACGTACACGTCATAATGAT
Source organism: Berghia stephanieae (assembly GCF_034508935.2). Classification (NCBI taxonomy): domain Eukaryota; kingdom Metazoa; phylum Mollusca; class Gastropoda; order Nudibranchia; family Aeolidiidae; genus Berghia; species Berghia stephanieae. The sequence goes on along the minus strand of NC_088368.1, from coordinate 40,924,012 downwards.
AGTCAGCTGCTACAAGCTGTGGGCTGTAAAAAGAATGGATGAACAATGGATAATAATGAAACAGCTTCTAAACAGAATTTTAAAAATCCCGAATACAGTACGTTTCGGGTTCAAATCTATTCGTCAGCCAGTAACGAAAACAAATAAAGCATGAATATAGTGCATCACTTCTCTGCCTTGTGTTGTTTGGATTTTAGGTCATTTATTGTAGATATTGTTTTATTTTGTAATGAAACTCCCTGTCCCCTCCCCTCCCCCCCCAAAAAAAAAAAGAACAAACAAAAAGATGAAACCAACCAAAAAAAACAAAAACAAAACCAACAAAACAAAATCCAAATAAATATGTAAATGAAAGACAAAAAAACCCAAAAAAAAAAAAACAACAAAAAAAAAACAACAAAAAAAAAAACAAAAAACAACGGCACAAAACAGAACATAATATAAGAACAAAAAATGGACAATAAGAGGAAATAAAGACCCCCCCCCCCCACTCCACCCTCAAATGAAAATCCAAAAATAAAAACAAAAAACAACACCCTCCCTCTCCCCCCCCCCCCCCCCCCAAAAAAAAAAAAAAAAATAAAAAAAAACCCAAAGAACACCGAAAAACAAATCCAAACATACAAATTTGTCAACTCTTCTTTTTTTTCGCGCCTCTTTTTAACTTTTTTTTGTATTTTCTTTTCTCTTGGGTAGTTGTCGACGTGTACATATATGCAGGTCTGACATCCGAATCAAATTATGGGCCTAGTTTCAATATTGTTGTAGTGGACAATATTTTTAGTCATTTTTCCTTTTTTTTTTTACAACAATGAGCCCATGATGAAATGGGTTATCAGACCTGCAAATAAGTGCACGTCGGTTGCTGTGCAGGGAAAAAAAATATTAAGAAAAAAATAAAGAAAAAACAAACCCATTCAAAAATCAAAACAATAGGAAGCCAAAATGAATTCACTCCCCTTATCTTCCTCTTCCAAACTCCCCCCCCCCAAATATTTTGCCAAGGGAAGCCACCTGTATCTACAGTAAATTTGGTAAATTTTCTTGATTACTTCCCTTGTTCTTCGCTTGCGCTTGGGCTTATCCAAACAGCTTGCAAGGCGATGATGATGATGATGATGATGATGATGATGATGACGACGACGATGATGATGATGATGATGATGATGATGATGATGATGATGATGGTGATGATGATGATGATGATGATGATGATGATGATGATGATGATGATGTGTTTGATGAGGAAGCTCACAACATTGCCATCCGGAAGTATGACCGACCAACACACAAAACTATGTGCAACCTTGAACGTTTATATTCCAATTTTAATCACTGGCGGTCGGTCAATAGAGCGAAGTTGTTTTGTGCCGCCCTATTATTTTCCGTAGATTAGCATGTCAACCAAACAAAAAACTTCAATTTTAAAATTTTGATAAAAATTAAAAATTTAGCACATACTGCTTTTTGTTTTGAATTTAATATTTGACGACTCGTGCG
>NC_088368.1:40909886-40917414 GCF_034508935.2 Berghia stephanieae | reverse complement strand
ATAAAAAAAAATTAAAAAAGGAAAAAAAAAAAAGAAATGAAAAGAAAAATGGAGGAATAATGAAACTTTTTGAGCGCCAATGCCCACAAAACGTGTTCAATGGCGCTTTACAAGACAAATCTAGTTGTCGTGAGCATATTAGGAAAATTAAACGTTACAATTTATTTAAAAAAATCATTAAAGAAATCACACCAAAAAAAAACCCCAAAAACAAAACAAAAAGAAAGAAATAAAAAAAAAAAACATAAAAAATAACAACAAGCAAACAAATCCCAACAAATTCTTTTTCCCATTTTAGTCGATCTTTAGTTTAATTGAAACCGATGAGTTTTTCAATGGTTTACCAAAATAATAATAATAATATGCTAAATTTTGGCCACACGAGATTCTATTTGGCCACTTTTTAAAATCGAAATTGGCCATAACGAACTCTGGCCATCTGGCAGCCATGCGCCTATTACAATGAGTGACGAGTGAGTAGTGAGTGAGTATGGGAGTTCCAACAGGCAACCAAGGACAGTACTCTGGTAAAACCCATATTTAAAAATTTGGCCAGAAAACTCGTCCTTCGATTAAAATAACCCTCATCTTGGCAAAAAACTCTCAAACCTGGGACTTCGCGAAGTCTTTTTTCAAGTCCCACGTTTCAGAGTTTTTACCAAGATGTGGGTTATTTAAATCGATCGATATTTGAAGGACGAGTTTTCTGGCCAAATTTTTAGACATTAAAAAAAAAAAAAACCATAGTACGGCTAAGTTGTGTGATAACGGGTCGTAGCATGTTGGAAGCTGTGATAGCAACAGACAGACAGCACGCGTACGATTTTTACACTCACGTTGATAATAATAGTATGTACTCACTCCAGTTAGACAGCGACCGTTGTCGCCACTCTCTCACTCACTCACTCACTCACTACACGAGCGAGAGAACGGAAGACGACAGATAATTGTGTTTGATTAACACAACACAATTCGTGTGTGTTGTTTTTAAAATATACGCGTGTAAGTGTGTATCTGTGTATGTTAGTGTTAGCAGATTGTTGTAAATTATATAATAATAATATTTGATTTGAACGGTTCATTCATTACCAGCGGAATTCGGTGCAGTTGCGTTTGGATAGTGTTCGTGAGTGAGTCAAGAATTTCATGTCTAAATAGATGGAACGAAATCAACGCCTCTCAGCTCTTTGTTATTGTTTTAAGAGAGCGGCATTTTGGTGATTAATAACTTCTCAGTAACTTATATTATTATTATATTATTATTATATCAATAAGACAAATCTTCTTCTTCTTCTTCTTCTTCTTCTTCTTCTTCTTCTTCTTCTTCTTCTTCTTCTTCTTCTTCTTCTTTCATCCTCCTAGCCGCTCCTCCTCCTCCTCCTCCTCCTCCTCCTCCTTCTTCTTCTTCTTCTTCTTCTTCTTCTTCTTCTTCTTCTTCTTCTTCTTCTTCTTCTTCTTCTTCTTCTTCTTCTTCTTCTTCTTCTTCTACTTCTTCTTCTCATCCTCCTAGTCCTCCTCCTCCTCCTCCTCCTCCTCCTCCTCCTCCTCCTCCTCCTTCTTCTTCTTCTTCTTCTTCTCATCCTCCTCGTCCTCCTCCTCCTCCTCCTCCTCCTCCTCCTCCTCCTCCTCCTTCTTCTTCTTCTTCTTCTTCTTCTTCTTCTTCTTCTTCTTCTTCTTCTTCTTCTTCTTCTTCTTCTTCTCATCTCCTAGTCCTCCTCCTCCTCCTCCCTCCCTCCTCCTCCTCCTCCTTCTTCTTCTTCTTCTTCTTCTTTCTTCTTCTTCTTCTTTTTTCTTCTTCTTCTTCTTCTCATCCTCCTCGTCCTCTCCTCGTCTCCTCCTCCTCCTCCTCCTCCTCCTCCTCCTCCTCCTCCTCTTTCTTCTTCTTCTTCTTCTTCTTCTTCTTCTTCTTCTTCTTCTTCTTCTTCTTCTTCTTCTTCTTCTTCTCATCCTCCTAGTCCTCCTCCTCTCTCCTCCTCCTCCTCCTCTCCTCCTCCTCCCTCCTCCTCCTTCTTCTTCTTCTTCTTCTTCTTCTTCTTCTTCTTCTTCTTCTTCTTCTTCTTCTTCTTCTTCTTCTTCTTCTTCTTCTTCTCCTCCGCTTGGCTAAGAAACTCGCAACATTGCCATCCGGAAATAATAATATAACGGACCAACACACAAAACTATGTGTAACCTTGAACGTTTAGAGTCTTGTTAATACAGTTTAGTGAGAATTACTCATAAACGCGGATGGCAAATTAAAAAAACAATAACAAAGACCGGAGTCTTCAATCTATCCTATCAATAACCTTGATTGTTACTCGTCTGGTTGGGATAGATAGTTCGAAGATGACGTCACTCAGGTCTTTGTTATTGTTTTAGCCATCCGCGTTTGTGAGTTGTTCTCACTAAACTGTATTAACCAGACTATAAAAGTTCATGGTTACACAAAGTTTGTGTGTTGGTCCGTTATACTTCCGGATGGCAATGTTGTGAACTACTTGGCCAAGCGCATTCTATCTATTGTTTTTTGCCATCCGCGTTTATGAGTAATGCTCACTGAACTGTATTTACCCTCTCCTTACCAACTATAGGAAAATCGTCACATTCGTTACGATACAATCAACATTTTTCTTATTCAAGTTTCTTTTGTACATCATAAAACTTAAAGAAAATGAACACAGTGTGTTGTAGAGCATGTTTTGCTATAGAAATAATGTATGGCAAGAACGTTCCTGCTATTGTGTTTGGGTGATAAAAAATCTATTTTTGTGTTGGTTTGGTGTGAAGTTTTTGGGGGAAATCCTGAAAATGGCTGGTAAGGAGAGGGTTAACCAGACTATAGATAGTTGGAAGATGAACTGTATTAACCTGACTATAAACGTTCATGGACACACACAGTTTTGTGTGTTGGTCCCTTATACTTCCGGATGGCAATGTTATGAGCTTCTTAGCCAAGCGCATACTATCTATAGATAGAATGCGCTTGGCCAAGGAGTTCACAACATTGCCATCCGGAAGTATAAAGGACCAACACACAAACTCTGTGTAACCATGAACTTTTATAGTCTGGTTAATACAGTTTAGTGAGAACAACTCACAAACGCGGATGGCAAAAACAATAACAAAGGCCTGAGTGACGTCATCTGCATACTATCTATAGATAGAATGAAGTTGACGTGTTGTGTGTCGGTCCGTCATGAGTAACATTGAACGTTTTTATAGATAGTATGCGCTTGGCATTAGAAGCTCACAACATTGCCATCCGGAAGTGTAACAGACAAACCCTCAAAACTCTTTGTACAGATGAACTTTTATAGTCGGGTTAATGCAGTTTAGTGAGAAGTACTCATAAACGCGGATGGCAAAAAAAAAAAACAATAATAAAGACATGAGTGACGTCATCTTCATTCTATCTATAGTCTGGTTAATACAGTTTAGAGAGAATTACTCATAACCATGGACAGAAAAAAATAACAACAAAAAAAAAAAAAAAAAAAACCAAAAAAAAAAAAAATAAAAAACCCAAAACCCCCCCCAAAAAACAAAGACCTGAGTGACGTCAACATCATTCTCTCTTATCTCTCACCTTGATAGTTTCTTGTCTCGTTGATATAATTTAGTGAGAAGTAATCCCCAAAATGTGACCCTTCGTCTCAAAACGGTATTATGTCGGAACGAATCAGATGCTTCAAAGCCGAATTTAATGTTAAAACTGGTCAAAAATATAAATTGTTGGCATTAGCACCCTAAAATATGGTATCCATTCTCCTCAATAAAACATACAAACTCAACACAAGTCTGATATTTCTGGCTATAAATTCAATTTTCAGCATCTTAACCATCCCGACTTAATACCGTTTTGAGGCGAAGGGTCAAACATGGTGGTCTCAAAAACAATAACAAATAGCTGAATGACGTCAATTTCGTTCCTTCTATCTATAGTCTACACACAAATTTTCAGATCTTTTTCTTACACCAATCGGACCAGTGCCTGCTCCCCCCTAATTGGATTCAATAGTCTGATGTCACGCCGCCATCTTGGTTCTAAACAAAGAAAATCATTACTTTTTATTCTTCATGCTGGCTAGAACTTTTCATATGCCTTGTAATCAGAATGTGTAAAAGTCAAATTATGATCAAATTTATGGGTTGTTTTTTTTTCCTCTGAATACGCTTTTATGCTCACCGGAGAAATATTTCTTACGGAATCCGCCATTGTTCCGATAGTTTAGAGCCAGTGTTACTAAGTTACCATGCGTCATTAGGAAGGAAGTGACGTTACGACTGTTGAAGAGTATTTGTGACTTTCACACCAATTTCATTCGAAAATACAATTGCTTTGGATATTAATTCTGTTGAAGGTACCCAGAAAGAAACACGGTTGTGGATATAACTGATATGTTTGGGTGAGTCTCTTCTTGTTCTTCTTCTTGTTGTTCTTCTTCTTCTTCTTCTTCTTCTTCTTCTTCTTCTTCTTCTTCTTCTTCTTCTTCTTCTTCTTCTTCTTCTTCTTCTTCTTCCTTCTTCTTTCTTCCTTCTTCTTCCTTCTTCTTCTTCTTCTTCTTCTCTCTTCTTCTTCTTCTTCTTCTTCTTCTTCTTCTTCTTCTTCTTCTTCTTCTTCTTCTTCTTCTTCTTCTTCTTTCTTCTTTTCTTCTTCTTCTTCTTCTTCTTCCTCTTCTTCTTCTTCTTCTTGTTCTTGTTCTTCTTCTTCTTTTCTTCTTCTTCTTCTTCTTCTTCTTTTCTTCTTCTTCTTCTTCTTCTTCTTCTTCTTCTTCTCTTCTTCTTCTTCTTCTTCTTCTTCTTCTTCTTCTTCTTCTTCTCTTCTTCTTCTTCTCATTATCATTATCATTATCATTATCATTATCATTATTATTATTATTATTATTATTATTATTATCATCATCATCATCGTCATCATCATCATCATCATCATCATCATCTTTATTATACATCTAGTCAATGACCACGCTCAACATTGCTTGACCCTTTTTTTTTTGGTTAATCAGTTAACGAGACACACCGCACCAGTGAGTCATCATCAATATATGCACCATTCAACCGATGGCGGGCTGTAAATCCATTTCTCGCGCTGGCTGGCTGGGTGGATGGGTACCATACTCTGAATAAACGCCTTTTACAAAAAAAAAAAAAATAAAATAAATTATAATAACTATAATAGGGAATGAGATTAGCGGAAGAGTAGCGTCCCTTGATTTGACGTCCCCCATAGTCTGTGACGTCACCGGCGGAAAAGTTATTAGAGAGAGAACGTCATGTTGGTTGTGCTCATGCGTCTCTCGTCCTCGCTTTGAGAGAGAGAGAGAGAGAGAGAGAGAGAGAGAGAGAGAGAGAGAGACAGAGAGAGAGACAGAGAGAGAGAGAGACAGAGAGAGACAGACAGAGAGAGACAGAGAGAGAACGAGAGAAAGAATGAGAGAGAGAAAACAAGAGAGAGAGAGAGAGAGAGAGAGAGAGAGAGAGTGAGAGAGAGAGAGAGAGAGATACTATTGGGAATTATCGGTCTTTGTAGATTGATCCGTGATGGATGGGAACAACAAAACAAACACACGACTTGACACACACACACACACACACACACACACACACCACACACACACACACACACACACATGCGATCGAATCATGTACACACATGAATCAAACTCCCACACATACGCACATATAGATTGTGTGCGCTTGGCTAAGATTATTCTCACAACATTGACATCCGGAAGTATAACTGACACAACTTTTTTTAACCTTAAACGTTTATAGATAGAACGAAGACGCCATTCAGGTCTTTGTTATTGTTTTTTGCCATCCGCGTTTGTGAGTAATTCTCACTAAACTGTATTAATCTACCTATAAACGTTCATGGATACACACAGTTTTGTGTGTTGGTTCGTTATACTTCCGGATGGCAATGTTATGAGTTTCTTGCTCAAGCGCATACTATCTATAGTCAGGTTAATACAGTTTAGTGAAAATTATTCATAAACATGGATGGCAAAATAAACAATACGAAAGACCCGAGTAACGTCAACTTCATTCTATCTATAGAACCAACAGAAATCTATGTGTAAATTTAAAATCGTGTGATAACTAGTCACCCATTTGGCGGAATAAAATCAATAATAATGATCAGGCAGAGGTTGATTTCATTCATGTTATCGTTTAGAAATTAAATAACCAACTATGTTTGTCCGAACACGTGTATTCCATATTTTGATTGGTCAAAAATCTACTGGTTAATTCCTATAGATAGTATGCAGATGAAGTCACTCAGGCCTTTGTTATGGTTACACAGAGTTTGTGTGTTGGTCCGTTATACTTCCGGATGGCAATGTTGTGAACTCCTTGGCCAAGCGCATTTTATCTATATCAATTGGATTCAGTAGTCTGATGTCACGCCGCCCGGTAACGGCGGCCATCTTGGTTCTAAACAAGGAAAATCATTACTATTTATTCTTCAAGCTGGCTAGAACTTTTCATATGTCTTGTGATCAGAATGTGTAAAAGTCAAGACATGATCAAATTTATGTTTTTTTCCCTTCTGGATACACTTTTATGCTCGCCGGGGAAAGATTTCATACGGGCGTCCGCCGTTGTTCCGATAGTTTAGAGCCAGTGTTACTAAGTTACCATGCGTCAGTAGGAAGGAAGTGACTTTACGACTATTGAAGAGTATTCCTATATCAATTACTATTGTTTTGTCGTCAGAGTCTTCTTCTTCTTCAAGTACCAAGTCTGTGCCAGACATCGGTGATCATGGTACGCCATTCATCTCACTGATCAGATAACCTAAAAAAAAAAAACTAACATTACTCTTCTCTTTCTTTGTCACCCAGCTGTTCAAACTATTCAAATAAGTTTTTTTCTCGTCAGATTAATACTGAAAATATTGCTGCTTGGAGCTCGAAGAACTAATAAATACAAATTGGAATTTCAATGGATGCTTTAATTTAGTTAACCAGTAGATTTTTGACCAATCAAAACATGGAATTTGTGACACACTTTCTTACGTGCTCAGAGAAACATAGTTGGTTGTTTATATAGATAGTATGCAAATGACGTCACTCAGGCCTTTGTTATTGTTTTTGCCATCCGCGTTTGTGAGTTGTTGTCACTAAACTGTATTAACCAGACTATAAAAGTTCATGGTTACACAGAGTTTGTGTGTTGGTCCGTTATACTTCCGGATGGCAATGTTGTGAACTCCTTGGCCAAGCGCATTCTATCTATAGATAGTATGCAGATGACGTCACTCAGGTCTTTGTTATTGTTTTTGCCATCCGCGTTTGTGAGTTGTTCTCACTAAACTGTATTGACCAGACTATAAAAGTTCATGGTTACACAGAGTTTGTGTGTTGGTCCGTTATACTTCCGGATGGCAATGTTGTGAACTCCTTGGCCAAGCGCATTCTATCTATAGATAGTATGCAGATGACGTCACTCAGGTCTTTGTTATTGTTTTTGCCATCCGCGTTTGTGAGTTGTTCTCACTAAACTGTATTGACCAGACTATAAAAGTTCATGGTTACACAGAGTT
>NC_088368.1:40894886-40899886 GCF_034508935.2 Berghia stephanieae | reverse complement strand
CGGATTCAGCACTAAGCGATTTACAATGCCTAACGTTGTGTAAGGAAAGATTTACATCTTGTTGTATGGTGCGATATGAATATTAATGAAAAGTAAGAGATTAGAAATTAAAGGCCGCCTTCGCGTTTATATTATATTATCTGTGATCTCAATGTAAACAGAAATGATAATAATATACTGAACAGAATGAGCACGCGTTGAGTCTGGCATCCAGGCTGATGATGAGATGACATTTCACGATGTTATGTTATGTCACTCCCGGAATAAACAGTGAGATAATAATAATTTTGGATCTCCGTCAGCAAAATGGAAGATAAGTAATTATAAGTAATGGAAATAAGAAGGGTTGGGAAAGGTGGGGTGAGGGGAGTATGATAGAGGAAGTGGTAAAAGGATAAAGCGATAGAGAGAAAGAAAGAGAGAGAGAGAGAGAGAGAGAGAGAGAGAGAGAGAGTGAGTGAGAGAGAGAGAGTGTGTGTGTGATAGAAAGAGAGAGAGTGAGAGAGAGAGTGTGTGTGTGTGTGTGTGTGTCTGATAGAAAGAGAGAGAGTGTGAAAGAGAGAGAGAGAGAGAGAGAGAGAGTGTGTGTGAGTGTGTGTGTGATAGAAAGAGAGAGAAAGAGAGAGAGAAAGAGAGAGTGAGAGTGAGAGAGAGAGTGTGTATGTGTGTGTGATAGAAAGAGAGAGAAAGAGAGAGAGAGAGAAAGAGAGAGTGTGTGTGTGATAGAAAGAGAGAGAGAGAGAGAGAGAGAGAGAGAGAGAGAGAGAGAGAAAGAGAGAAAGAGACGGAGGGAGATATATATATATAGATAGACAGATAGAGCGAAAGAAAGACAGAGAGAGAGAGGGAGAGAGATAAAGAGAGATAGAGAGAGAAAGAGAGAGTGACAGGGAGAGAAAGAGAGATAGAGAAAGAGAGAGAGAGAGAGAGAGAGAGAGAGAGAGAGAGAGAGAGAGAGAGAGAGAGAGAGAGAGGGTTGTGGACAGAAAGATAGAGAAAATGATGTATGAGTGAGAGAGGGATATATATACTTATATATATATATATATATATATATATATATATATATATATATAATATATATATATATTATATATATATAATATAGAGAGAGAGAGAGAGAGAGAGAGAGAGAGAGAGAGAGACGGAGAGTGTGTGAGTGAAAGAGAATGAGAGAGTAAAAAGAGTCGATAATAGGTACCAGACCCTACCCCCCTACAATAGCCTACCTACCTGTTAGATTTGCCAAGGTAGACAAAAAATAGCATCCCATCCCTTATAATGCACCGGTATGCTAATGGCCTTGTACCCTTGTACCCTAAATAACTATTTATATCTAACCTGTAAAGGTAATGGGTACTCACTCTTGTCCACATGGCCATTTTCTATTCTATCTATAGATAGTATGCAGTTGACGTCACTCGGGTCTTTGTTATTGATTTTTGCCATCCGAGTTTATGAGTAATTATCACTAAATTGTATTAACCAGACTATAAAATTTCATGGTTACACATAGTTTTGTGTGTTGGTCCGTTATACTTCTGGATGGCAATGTTGTGAGATTCTCAACGAAGCGTATATTCTTTATAGTAACGTGGGTACTGCTTACAAACGAGACGCTATTGTAGTCTATAGATAGAACGAAGATGACGTCACTCAATCCTTTGTTATTGTATTTTGCCATCCGCGTTTGTGAGTGATTCTCACTAAACTGTATTAACTAGACTATAAAAGTTCATGGTTACACATAGTTATGTGTGTTGGTCCGTTATACTTCCGGATGGCAATGTTGTGAGCTTCTTTGCCAAGCGCATACTATCTATATCAGATAAAGAAAGTAGGAAGCAGACACCGGTGTAAGACAAAGATCTGAATAAGTGTGTATGAAAGGTGCCAGACAAAGCAAGGAAGAAAAAATAAACATCTCTAAAAAATCAGTGTACCTCGACTGGGGATCGAACCTCAGACCTTCTGATTACCGGAGGGACGTGCTACCATTGCAGTGGTGTAGTGGTAGCACGTCTGACCGGTAATCAGAAGGTCTGAGGTTCGATTCCCCCAGTTGAGATCGATTGATATTTTTGGAAGTTTTTTTTTCTTGTATTTTTCTTTCTTGCTTTGGCTGGCACCTTTCAGATCTTTATTTAACAATAAATGAAGTGTGAGTAGGAAAGTGCCAGAAGACAACAGAAAATAAAAACTTCGCGGCGGCGATGGGGGCTCGAACCCGCGACCTTACTGGTACGACAACTCCGCCTGACCTGGGAGATCGTGACTCTACCGTCTGAGCTATCCACGATCGCATAAAAAGTCGCTTCAAGTTCTAGTCTATGGAGAGCAACTTCTTGACTTCTTGAGGTCACGGGTTCAACCGTAGCCATCGTTATGTTATAGATAGAATGCGCTTGGCCAAGGAGTTCACAACATTGCCATCCGGAAGTATAACGGACCAACACACAAACTCTGTGTAACCATGGACTTTTATAGTCTGGTTAATACAGTTTAGTGAGAACAACTCACAAACGCGGATGGCAAAAACAATAACAAAGGCCTGAGTGACGTCATCTGCATACTATCTATAACCTGATACTGAAATTCAAAAGGACTGGCAGTTTGACGTCATTATTTGGTTTTTGCACCGTCTAGTGAGTTGTCGTTAATAGAGCTCATGGAAACAAGTTATTTCATTGGTTGAACTATTGAATACAACTCACGATTTGTTTTCTTTTGTGGCAAAAGACTGGCATTTTGACGTCATTTTTTGGTCAGTGTCAGGCCATAACTTTACGAACATCACGGGTTCAACACACACACACACACACACAAACGCCTCGAAGTTAGTTGGCCAGCATTCAAGCTTAATAGCAGGGCTGAGAATCTTCCGCCTAAAGGCGGATTTCCGCCTAAATGGTAGTTTATCACCGCCCATCCCATCACATTTCCTCCTTTTTCAAATTTGCCGTGTCAAACATTTTCCTCAAAACCACAAAATCACCATTATGTCTTATGTCATATTTTGACACCTGTGCTCAGTCTCGTGAAATTTAGTGACGGTCCCGTTTTTATAACGTTGGGCCAGACAGAATGGCACCAGATGTCACAATTGACACAGAAGACCAGTAGTGTTCTTTGATTAGTTAGTTGATGGTTGAAGGGGATGGACAAATGGGTCTGGATTTTTTTCCCCTGTTGTAGGTACCTATTGCCTTTTTAATCTCTCTCTCTCTCTCTCTCTCTCTCTCTCTCTCTCTCTCTCTCTTTTTTTTTTTTTTTTTTTTTCTTTTCCCTTTGCCTTTTTTCTATTTCTCTTTTCTTCTTCTTTTTGATATATAATTCAAAAGGTCAATACATAAGTTATTCTGGTGAAGAAGTCTCTCCTCCTCCCCCCCCCCCTCTCTCTCTCTCTCTCTCTCTCTCTCTCTCTCTTTCTTTCGCAACCACATTAAATCATCTCATATATAGAAATGATATATTAGAACAAAGCAATGGTGGTTGGCTTAGTTTAATCTTTTTTCTTTTTACCTTTAGACTATGGCTTTAAATTTGAGAGATTCTTGGGTTGTATTTATAAGCTGACTAACTACTAGGTTTCTTTGCTTGTGTTTGATCGATAGACCAAGAAATTTCCTCCTTTTTGACAAATTGCTATTATCATCACTGAATAAAAAAAAACACTCACCAAAACTACTACATCAACATCTCTACCACCACTACTATTACAATCACCACCACATCATCATCCCTACCACCACTACTACTACAAATAGCACCACATCATCCCTACCACCACTACTACTACAACTACCACCACATCATCAACCCTACTACCACTACTACAACCACCATCATATCATCATCCCCACCACCACTACTACTTTAACCACCACTACACCATCATCCCTACCACCTCTACTACTACAACCAGCACCACATCATCAACCCTACTACCACTACTACAACCACCACCTCATCATCATCCCTACCACTACTACTACTACAACCGTCATTCCTACCACCACCACTACTACAACCACCACCAAACCATCATCCCTACCACCACTACTACTACAACAACCACAACATCATCCCTACCACCACCACTACTACAACTACCACCACATCATCATTCCTACCACAGCTACTACAATCACTACCACATCATCCCTACCACTGCTATTACTACAACCATCACCACATCATCCTTACTACAACCAACAAATGTTGTAATTACACTTTCAACTTTTGAAATTCCACCGAGTCGTGTTAGAAATTGCTGCGAGACAAATTTTGGATCGCATCTCAGTAAATTTTAGTGAAATTCAAATTTATAGGTTATGGTCGCATGGATGGGTCATGATCTTCACGATGAAAAATTTCCTCATTTTTGTGACCAGTCATTCTCACCCCTGAATAGCCAATATTCTCAATACAAACATGTAACATAGAAACGATTGAGACATTGAGTAAGCTCCGGTATTTGGGGTGAATGTTTAATTATTGTACTCTCTACACCTCGCCTTGTTTTTACCTCTCCTTACCACCCATATGAAAATCGTCACATTTGTTACGATGCAACAGACAATTTTCTCATTCCGATTTCTCGTGTACATCACAAAATCTAAAGAAATACTTTGATTACAGCTATAGATAGCTCGAAGATGACGTCACTCAGGTCTTTGTTATTGTTTTTTGCCATCCGCGTTTATGAGTACTTCTCACCAAACGGTATTAACCTGACTATAAACGTTCAAGGTTACTTTTGTGTGTTGGTCCGTTATATTTCCGGATGGCAATGTTTTGAGCTTCTTAGCCAAGCGCATACTATCTATAGATACTAAACACTGGGCTGTTGAGCTCACTTATTACTTTTTTTTTTTTTTGTTTGAGTAAGAAAAGTTTATTCTTTTGATGGTTTGGAGTGAATTTTCGGGGGAAATTCTAAAAATAGCTGGTAAGGAGAGAGTTAAGATCATCAGAATCTCTTTTGACCAGTTCTAACT
>NC_088368.1:40884886-40887386 GCF_034508935.2 Berghia stephanieae | reverse complement strand
ATTTTAGGGTGCTAATTCCAACAATTTATATTTTTGACCAGTTTTTTTAAACATTAAATTCGGCTTTTAAGCATCTGGTTCGTTCCGACATAATACCGTTTTGAGACGATGGGTCACAAACTATTATTGTAATCTTGATATGTGACCCCTCGTTTCGAAACGCTATTAAGTCGGGATGGTTAAGAAACTGAAAATGGAATTTGTAGCCAGAAATATCACGTTTAAGTTGAGTTTATTTACTTTATAGAGAGGAAGGAATATCATATTTTACTGTGCTAAATACCAACGTTTCATATTTTTGACCAGTTCAACTATAATTTGACTTTTTAGCATCTGGTCTATCCCGACATAATACCGTTTTGAGACGAGGGGTCACATATTATTACGCGTTACTATTTAGGGAAAGGGGTGGGATAATATAAATGCTTTAAACCCCGCCTATTCCATAATTATGATAATATTAGTAAAAGACATTAACTCACTCAACCCTAACACCGACTATATCCGTAGTTTACCCGGATTACTTTTACCCCATGCCTATTTATTACATTTTACTGAAACAAAGTATAGGCGTATCTAGTATCAAAGCTAATGTTTTTAGTTTTTACATGTTAATGATAGTTGAATAAAACTATCTATGTAAATGCTCATTTTTAATAGATTTTTTTTCCAATTTTGAAAAGTAGCAAAAGTCTCTAAGATTGAGTGAGTTAAAAAAAAATTAAATGATACTCCTTTTTTTAAGAATCTAATTTTAGTTAAATTTAATTTAACGATTTATAATCTGACGTCTCAAATTATTATTGTAATCTTGATATCATTTCGCGTTACTATTTAGGGAAAGGGGTGGAAGAAAATAATTTCTTTAACTCATTTCTCACCGACCATAATTTGCAGTATTTTCCCAAAATGGCGGGCCCACCCTGTGTGATCTAGTAGTGTGACCCTCGCTTTCGGATCGGAAGGTCCTGGGTTCAAGCCGAACAGGCGGCACGTCCTGTCCTACATGTTACATGTTGCTGTTGACCAGGGACCCCTTGTAAAGCGCTTTGAGCACATTTTAGTGGATATTGCTCTATATAAAAGCTCAATTTTTATTTATTTATTTTTTTACCCAGCAGAAAAGTTGATTTGTTAAAACTGAAACAATCTTTCTACAAAACAGTTTTATGTTCTTATTAATCAAACAAAGACTATTTATTTAAATTTAGTGATGTACAAAATAAATCTAAATAAGAAAAAATGTATATGTGACCCCTCGTCTCAAAACGGTATTAAGTCGGGATGGTTAAGAAGCTGAAAATGGAATTTGTAGCCAGGAATATCATGCTTACGTTGAGTTTATTTGCTTTATAGAGGAGAAGGAATATCACATTTTACTGTGCTAAATACCAACGTTTCATATTTTTGACCAGTTCAACTATAATTTGACTTTTTAGCATATGTGACCCTTCGTCTCAAAACGGTATTAAGTCGGGATGGTTAAGATAAAATTGAATTTATAGCCAGAAATATCAGACTTGCGTTGAGTTTGTATGTTTTATTGAAGAGAAAGGATACCACATTTTAGGGTGCTAATGCCAACAATTTATATTTTTGACCAGTTTTAACATTAAATTCGGCTTTTAAGCATCTGGTTCGTTCCAACATAATACCGTTTTGAGACGATGGGTCACATATGGTCCATCCCGACTTAATACCGTTTTGAGACGAGGGGTCACATATTGTGTGGTAACAAACGTGACGAAACGTGACGATTTTGCTCTAGGTGGTATGGGGAGGGTTAAACCACGCCCATTCCATAATAACGATAATGATGATATTATTATAGACTACAGACAGATCTAGACGCCCTAGTGGTTGTAGGAAAGGTGAAAGAAAAATTAGGGGAAATCGGAAGGAAGAATAGGATTCAATAGTCTGATGTCACGCCGCCCGGCAACGGCGGCCATTTTGGTTCTAAACAAACAAAATCATTACTTTTTATTCTTCATGCTGGCTAGAACCTTTCATATGCCTTTTGATCAGAATGTGTAAAAGTCAAAACATGATCAAATTTATGTTTGTTTCCCTCTGGATACGTTTTTATGCTCGCCGGAGAAATATTTCATACGGGCGTCCGCCATTGTTCCGATAGTTTAGAACCAGTGTTACTAAGTTACCTTGCGTCATTAGGAAGGAAGTGACGTCACGACTGTTGAAGAGTATTGGAGACCTGTCCACTTCTCCAATTTCAGTGCTTCATGAGCATCTCAACTACGTCATCAAAACTTGTTGGAAATGAACGTTGATGCCAGAGTGTACAATAGTATACGATTCTTTCATCTCTTTGTATTTATTATTAAACGAGTTATTTTTATCGTGCCCAATAACATTTTTTTTTTCAAAATTGAGCTTTTATATAGCGCAATATCCACTAAACGTGCTCAAAGCGCTTTACAAGGGGTCCCTGGTCAACAGCAACATTTAACATGTAGGACGGGACATGGCGCCTGTTAGG
>NC_088368.1:40867386-40869886 GCF_034508935.2 Berghia stephanieae | reverse complement strand
CATCTTGGCAAAATAAGCTCTCAACCCTGGGATTTTACTGATGTCTATGCAGAAGTCCCAGGTTCGAGAGTTTTAGTCAAGATGAGGGTAATTTTAATCGACTGATACTAGAAAGTTGATTTTTTTTTTTTTGCCAAAACTTGAATGCACATTATTCCAAATTACGACACAAAACTAATTTAAATTCGAATAACTTATTTTTTTAAAAATTGAGCTTTATATAGTGCAATGTCCACTAAATGTGCTCAAAGCGCTTTACAAGGGGTCCCTGGCCAACAGCAACATTTAACATGAAGGACGGGACATGTGGCCTGTTGGGCGATATTACAATTTTTCGGACAAAGACAACGATGTTAACGGCCAGGTACTCATTTTACACATGAGTACGGTGAGAGAATGTGAGTAAAGAGCCTTTTCCAAGGACTCAACTATGCGCCGAGCGCGAGGCTCGAACCCAGGACAGTCTGATCCGAAAGCGAGTGTCATACCACTAGACCACATAGCCGTGCTGCAATGCGACTGTGTATGTTCAAAGTGTCTGGTTGGTGAAAGCTTTATGATGATATCTGGGTGGGGTTCCTGACCTCCCATAGTGGGCAGGGAGGTACATACCGTGTCTTCTATCCCCTTATATCTGTTTTCCTGGGTGGGGTTCCTGACCTCCCATAGTGGGCAGGGAGGTACATACCGTGTCTTCTATCCCCTTATATCTGTTTTCCTGGGTGGGGTTCCTGACCTCCCATAGTGGGCAGTGAGGTACATACCGTGTCTTCTATCCCCTTATATCTGTTTTCCTGGGTGGGGTTCCTGACCTCCCATATCGGTCAGTGAGGTACATACTGCGTCTTCTATCCTCTTATATCTGTTTTCCAATATGCTTTCTGTCTTTGTCTTGGAATGAGATTACTTGGTTTTGTCCTGGCACTGGCCTGAGTCCTAGCTGGGAGGGAAACAGTCAAATGCATAGTTATTGTTTTGGGAGATGATTTTTTTTCCTTGTAAATCATCTCTCTGTTATGTATTATTATATTTGTTATTTTGAATTTATAATGTAAGCATTTGAGTGTATTCCTCTTTGTTTGGATTTTGTGCTTGTGTCCGGATGAGACTTATAGGTGATCTCAAGCTAAGTACTTTGATGGTATGCTCTTGGAATCTACATCTGATCCCTATTTGTTCACAGTTCCCCTTGTCTTACATTTTCTTTGGTGCTTTAATTGTAATAGGATTCAATAGTCTGATGTCACGTCGCCCGGCAACGGCGGCCATCTTGGTTCTAAACAAATAAAATCATTACTTTTTATTCTTCAAGCTGGCTAGAACCTTTCATATGTCTTCTGATCAGAATGTATAAAAGTCAAAACAAGATCATATTTATGATTTTTTTTCTCCTCTGGATACACTTTTATGCCCGCCGGAGAAATATTTCATACGGACGTCCGCCATTGTTTCGATAGTTTAGAGCCAGTGTTACTAAGTTACCATGCGTCATTAGGAAGGAAGTGACGTTACGACTGTTGAAGAGTATTCTAGAACTTTTTACTATCCCATTTTCTTCCTTTTTACTGGCGCTGATATGACCTTAATGTGTTGCAAGCGCCGTAAAACCCTTAAAACAAACAAAACAATGATGATGATCATCTTACACACCATCGGTTGTAATATCATGTAAATTAATATATCAATGCGTCTATAGATAGTATGCAGATGACGTCACTCAGGCCTTTGTTATTGTTTTTGCCATCCGCGTTTGTGAGTTGTTCTCACTAAACGGTATTAACCAGACTATAAACGTTCATGGTTACACAGAGTTTGTGTGTTGGTCCGTTATACTTCCGGATGGCAATGTTGTGAACTCCTTGGCCAAGCGCATTCTATCTATAGATAGTATGCGTTTGGCTAAGAAGCTCATAACATTGCCATCAGGAAATATAACGGACCAACACACAAAACTGTGTGTATCCATGAACGTTTATAGTCAGGTTAATCCAGTTCAGTGAGAATTACTCATAAACGCGGATGGCAAAAAACAATAACAAAGACCTGAGTGACGTCATCTTCGAACTATCTATAATATTCACTTATATGACCCCATCTTGTCAACAACAACAAAAATAATAATAAACTTTCAATCCTGGGATTTAACGGAAGTCTTTGCAGAAGTCCCGGGTTTGAGATTTTTTGTCAAGATGAGTGTCATTTTAATGGATCAGTATTTGAAAGCCGATTATTCTGGCCAAATTGTGTATGCGGCTATGTGGTCTAGTGGTATGACACTCGCTTTCGGATCGGAAGGTCCTGGGTTCGAGCCTCGCTCGGCGCATAGTTGAGTCTTTGGAGAAGGCTCTTTACTCACATTCTCTCACCGTACTCAGGTGTAAAATGAGTACCTGGCCGTTAACAGTGTTGTCATTGTCCGAAAAATTGTAATATCGCCTAACAGGCGGCATGTCCCGTCCTACATGTTAAATGTTGCTGTTGACCAGGGACATCTTGTAAA
>NC_088368.1:40827386-40862386 GCF_034508935.2 Berghia stephanieae | reverse complement strand
AGTAGGTGGGACCCCTTCCTCTTAAGGCACAGGAGTCAGAACCCACCGATGAGTGGTACACGCTCTGCTCCTCACCCACTCACCTCACACTCATTCTGTAGTGTGGTGTCCTCTGTATGTCCTTACTTTTCTTAATCTACCCCTATAGCTCATACTTGTTTCCTAGTGCTGTAACTTTAACACTTCTATACTCCCTCTTTGGTCGGCTGTGGCCCATGTCCTCTGCATGACTATCTGTGATTGATTGTAATCATGTATCCTTCTTAAAAAATTGGGATTTTTAGGGGAAAGGGCTGGTATCCCTTTGTTTAAGGCCCACAGAATCTCTCATCGACACAAATGACCCAGGACGTGACGATCCTCTGTTTATGAAATATGGCCCTTTAAGCAGAAAGAATAACTGAAATAGATACACTGCAAGCCAGGAAACAGTAGGTGGCGGGGAATGGGCGACCGTCAATCATGAAAGAGGACTGTGGAAAGACAAAATGAAGCTACTTGACTAAACCTATAAAAATTAATTATAGAGAACATGCATCTGCAGATCAACTCCTGATGTTATGCAGCTGACAAGGAATACAGGTTAGGGTGGGAAGACAGACCAGAGACTCCCCAGCATGCCATGACAAATCTATCTATCTATCTATCTATCTATCTATCTATCTACCTATCTATCTATCTATCTATCTACCTATCTATTTATTTATTTTTCCATGATCTATTGATGATCACAAATCTACAATGTGCTCGACTATTTCAGGAGCTTGATCAATGTTATTATTCTCACCTCTTACTCCTATTATTCCGTAGCCATCGTTAACGTATAGATAGAATGAAGATGACGTCACTCAGGTCTTTGTTATTGTTTTTTGCCATCCACGTTTATGAGTAATGCTCACTGAACTGTATTAACCAGACTATAAACGTTCATGGATACACACAGTTTTGCGTGTTGGTCCGTTATACTTCCGGATGGCAATGTTATGAGCTTCTTAGCCAAGCGTTAACAGCGTTGTCTTTGTCCGAAAAATTGTAATATTGCCTAACAGGCGGAATGTTCCGTCCTACAATGTTAAATGTTGTTGTTGACCAGGGACCCCTTGTAAAGCGCTTTGAGCACATTTAGTGGGTATTGCGCTATATAAAGCTCAATTTTAATTTTAATTTTTTTAATATTTAAAAAATATGGCCAGAAAATTCGTCCCCTTCAAAGATCTAGTAATTAAGATGAGTCATCTCGCCAAAGCTCTGAAATCTGGAGCTTCGTGGATGCCCCAGGTTTGAGAGTTTTTGACAAGTTGAAGGTCATTTTAACTCTCTCCTAAACAGCTATTTTTTAGAATTTTACCCAAAACTTCATATTCACCCAACACAAAAATTGATTTTTCAAACAGAATAGTAACGAGTATATTCTATATTTTATTCAGAAAAAATAGCTCTGCAACACAGTGTCGAGTTTTGATGGCTATAGAAATAACAAAAGGAAATCAGAATAAGTAAATTGTTGGCTGCATTGTAACGAATGTGACGATTTTCCTATGGGTGGTAAGGAGAGGGTTCATAGATCGATATTTGAAGGATGATTTTTCTGGTCAAAATGTTATATACATGTTGGCATTTTTTTTCATCGTACGCCAGTTTTACTATAGATAGTTCGAAGATGACGTCACTCAGGTCTTTGTTATTGTTTTTTTTTTTGCCATCCGCGTTAATGAGTAATGCTCACTAAACTGTATTAACCCGATATAAACGTTCGTGGATACACACAGTTTTGTGTGTTGGTCCGTTATATTTCCGGATGGCAATGTTTTGAGCTTCTTAGCCAAGCGCATACTATCTATATTATTATGGATCGATAGCTGATCAATACATCAACGATGATCAGTCCGTGATTGGGTCTCATCTCAACGATGCCAAGCGGTCAGTGACGTGTTGTTAGGATTGCGGGGTTGTTGTCCAGTCACACGTGTCGTGTCAATGTGGTCTAGTGGGATGACAAATCACCTGAAATATCGCCATTCATATAGGTAGTATGCAGATGACGTCACTCAGGCCTTTGTTATTGTTTTTGCCATCCGCGTTTGTGATTGTTCTCACAAAACTGTATTAACCAGACTATAAAAGTTCATGGTTACACAGAGTTTGTGTGTTGGTCCGGGTTTTATACTTCCGGATGGCAATGTTGTGAACTCCTTGGCCAAGCGCATTCTATCTATAGCGCAAAAAAAAAAAAAAAAAAATCCAATAAACGGTCTAAACTCTCTCCTTACCAGATATTTTTAGAATTTTACCCTACACTTCATACTCGCACACCACAAAAATATTTTTTTTCAAACGGATAAGCAACGAATATATGTGACCCAACGTCTCAAAACGGTATTAAGTCGGGATGAACCAGATACTAAAAAGTCAAATTAAAGCTGAACTGGTCAAAAATATGAATTATTGGAATTTAGCACTGTAAAATATGATATTCATTCTCCTCAATACGGCATATTATAAATCCAACACAAGTCTGATATTTCTGGCTACAGATTCAGTTTTCAGCATCTTAATCATCCCGACTTTATACCGTTTTGAGACGAAGGGTCACATATGTAATGGTCATGATCTCTATTATAATTCCATGTGCTCGAGGTCATCGGTCACATTGCAAAGTGTGCTCAAAGTGATCCAAATATGTAACGTCACGATTGGTCATTTTGCGCAGCATGACTCGTGGGTATGTTTACATCTTTCATAAACAAAGCAGCGTGTTTACATTTATTGAGTTATGTCCAATCGTTGTACAGCAACAAATCTTGTGATCGAATTGAGTTTTTGTTTTTAAATATGCGTGTTGGCCTATGTATGTGTGTGTGTTTGTGTGCGTGTGTTTGTGTGTTTGTATGTGTGTGTGTTTGTGTGTGTATGTGTGTGTGTGTTATTGTGCGTTTGACTTAATGGTAAAGCGCTGCAGAGCACTTTTAAGTGGATGCTAAGGCACTATAGAAACATATTGTTATTATTATTATTATTATTATTATTATTATTATTATTATTATTATTATTATAATTATTATTATTATTATTATTTTTAGTATTAATTATTATTACTATTATTATTATTATTATCATCATTATTATTATTGTCATTGTTATTGTTATTCTTCTTCTTCTTTTTTCTTCTTCTTCTTCTTCTTCTTCTTCTTCTTCTTCTTCTTCTTATTATTATTAATATTATTATTATTATTATTATTATTATTATTATTATTATTATTATTATTATTATTTATTATTATTATTATTATTTATTATTATTATTATTTGTTATTATGTAATATTGTTATTGTTATATTATTATTATTATTATTATTATTATTATTATTATTTTATTATATTATTATATTATTATTTATTTTTATATATTTATTATTTATTTTTTTATTTATTATTATTTATTATTTATATCTTATTAATATTTATTTTATTATATTAATTATTTTATATATTATTATTTATATTTTATTTATTATTAATTATTTATATTATTTATTTTATTTTTATTTTTATTATTTATTAATATTTATTTATTTTTATTTAATTATTATTTATTATTTTATTTATTATTATTATTTTATTATTATTATTTATTATTATATTATTTATTTAATTTTTTATTATTTTTATTTATAATAATATATTATTATAATTTATTTTATTATATATATTTATATTATTTTTTTTTTTATATTTATTTTTTTTATATATTATTTATTTTTATTATATTTATTATTTTATTTTTATTTATATTTATATAAATTATTTATTTATATTATATTATTTATAATTTATTTATTTATTATATAATTATTATTTTTTTTAATTATATAATTTTATATATTTTTTTTATTATTTTAAATTTTATTTTTATTTTTATTTTTATTTATTTATTTTTATTTTTTATTTTATTTTATATTTATTTTTATATAATTTATATATTATTATTTTTTTTATATTTTATAAATATTTTTTTTTATTTTATATTTTATTATTATTTATATTATATTTTTTTATTATTATTATTATATTTTTTTTATATTTTTATATTTTTTATTATATTTATTTAATTTTTTTATTAATATTTTATTTTTTATTAATATATTATTATTTATAATTTATTAATATATATTTTATTTTTTATATTTTTTTTTTATATTAAATTATTATATAATTTATATATATTAATTATTTTTTATTTATTTTTTTATATTATTATATTTTATATTTTTATTTATATTAATTTTTATTTATTATTATTTATTTATTATATATTTTATTTATTAATATATATTTTTTTTTATTTTTATTTATTATTTTATATTTTTTATTTTTTTATTATAAATATTATATTTATTTATTTTTAATTTTTTTATTTATATTATTTTTTTTTTTTTTTTTTATTTTATTTTATTAATATATTTTTTATTATTATTAATTTTTATTTTATATTATTTATTTTATTATTTTATAATTTTTTTTTTTTATATTTTTTTATTTTATTTTAATAATTAATTATATTTTTTATTTTTATTTATTATATTATTTTTTTTATTTTTATTATTATTTTTATATATTTATAATTTTTATTATATTTAATTTTTATTTTTATTTTTATTTTATATTTATTTTTTTATTTTTATTTATTTTATTTTATATTATTTTTATATTATATTTTTTTATTTATTTTTTATTATTTTTTTTTATATATTTTTATTTTTTTATTATTATTTTATTTATTTTTTATTATATTTTATATTATATATTATTTTTTTTATTTTATATATTATTTTATTTTTTTTATTTATTTATATTTATTATATTATTATTTTATTTATTTTAATATTATTTTTTTAATATTATAATTTTATTTTATTTTTTTAATTTTATTTTTTATTTTATATTTTATATTTTTTTTATTTTTATTTTTTTATTTATTAATTTTTTTATATTATTTTTTTTTATTATTATCATTATTATCATTATTATCATTATTATTATATATTATTATTATCATTATTATCATTATTATCATTATTATCATTATTATTATTATTATTATTATTATTATTATTATTATTATTATTATTATTATTATTATTATCATTATTATCATTATTATCATTATTATTATTATTATTATTATTATTATTATTATTATTATTATTATTATTATTATTATTATTATTATTATTATTATCATTATTATCATTATTATTATTATTATTATTATTATCATTATTATCATTATTATCATTATTTTTATTATTATTATTATTATTATTATTATTATATTATCATTATTATCATTATTATCATTATTATTATTATTATTATCATTATTATTATTATTATTATTATAGATCGATACCACTGCTCATCCTTACTCTAGATAGATGCTAAAAACTCATTAATTAATGAAATATAAACATAATGGCATAATTATATTTTTACTTTTTAATTTCTTGTTTTATTTTTCTATTTTATTGTATACAGACAAACATCACGTGGCCACTGACTGACGAGCTGTGAGGGGGTAACCATGTAGCCTGTGGTTACCATGGCAACGCCTCAATCCACAACATCAACAAACCCGCCATCACTCTGGACACATCGACGACAGAATCACGAAATTAACGTTCACCACCAGCCGCTTTATCGGCGTCATTACTACTATGTCAACGCCTTGCATCTCGTCCTGGTGCTTTTTGTCTGGATCATGGAACCCGTTGAGGCGTTCAATAATTATTCTGGTAAGTAAGTGGCTTTGGTCGTGGCCATCGTTAACTTATAGATAGAATGAAGATGACGTCACTTGGTTTTTGTTATTGTTTTTTTGCCATCCGCGTTTATGAGTATTGCGCACTGAACTGTATTAACCAGACTATAAACGATCATGGATACACACAGTTTTATGTGTTGGCCAGTTATACTTCCGGTTGGCAATGTTGTGAACTTATTAGCCAAGTGCATACTATCTATAGCCTGACACTGACCAAAAAATGACGTCAAAATGCCAGACTTTGGCCACAAAAGAAAACAAATCGTGAGTTGTATTCAATAGTTCAACCAATGAAATAACTTGTTTCCATGAGCTTTACTAACGACAACTCACCAGGCGGTGCAAAAACCAAATAATGACGTCAAACTGCCAGTCCTTTTGGATTTCAGTGTCAGGCTATTACTTAACGATGGCTACGATTTGGAGTCTTTAACTCACTCAACCCTAACACCGACTATATCCGTAGTTTACCCGGGTTACTTTTACCCCATGCTTATTTATTACATTTTCCGAGATGAATTATAGGCGTACTATCAAAGCTAATGTTTTTAGATTTTTTTACGCTAATGGTAGTTGAATAAAACTATCTATCCATATGCTCATTTTAATACATATTTTTTCCCATTTTGAAAAGTAGCAAAAATCTCTATGGATTGAGTGAGTTAAGTGCGGCTATGTGGTCTAGTGGTTTGACTCCCTTTCGGATCGGAAGGTCCTGGGTTCGAGCCTCGCTCGGCGCATAGTTGAGTCCTTGGATAAGACTCTTTACTCACATTCTCTCACCATACTCAGGTGTAAAATGAGAAGCTGGTTCTATTGATCAAGCGGTAGAACAGTTGCTATTTTACTTAGACACATACCATCGATAGTCAAACCTGTTAAGTTTGCCATATTTACCAATCACTGTCATTGTTTACATTACGACGGCTGTCCGAGAGGCGTGGTTATCTAACATGATAACATCAGTCAGCCGAATTACCGTACCAACACCCAAAACTATATGTGACCTTGAACTTTTAAAGTCTGAAATATGCAGTTTTGTGGGAACATCTGATAAACATTATTATTATTATTATTATTATTATTATTATTATTATTATTATTATTATTATTATTATTATTATTATTATTATTATTATTATTATTATTATTATTATTATTATATTATTATTATTATTATTATTATTATTATTATTATTATTATTATTATATTATTATTATTTCATATAGCGCCAGTATCCTCAAATAGTGCTCAGAGGTGTTTTACAATAGTTTTTTTTTGGTATCACACATGTTCATTGATTCGACAACAAAATCACAACAACAGTCACACGCATATTATCTTATTCGAAGTTCACACAGAATCACGAAAAGCAAAATGAAAAAAAAAGATTTGTTTTTTAAATGCCGTTTGAAGACTGGTAGACTTTCACTTTGTCGGGTTTTAGGGGGTAAAGAATAGGTTTCAATAGTCGTAACGTCACTTCCTTCCTAATGACGCATGGTAACTTAGTAACACTGGCTCTAAACTATCGGAACAATGGCGGACGCCCGTATGAAATATTTCTCCGGCGAGCATAAAAGCGTATCCAGAGGGAAACAAACATAAATTTGATCATGTTTTGACTTTTACACATTCTGATCACAAGACATATGAAAAGTTCTAACCAGCTTGAAGAATAAAAAGTAATGATTTTCTTTGTTTAGAACCAAGATGGCCGCCGTTGCCGGGCGGCGTGACATCAGACTACTGAATCCCATTCCATACGAATGGAACCAAAAATGCAAAACCACGCTCAGCAAACTTTCTTCTTGGAATGTTTTTCTCCAATAGCGGAGAACTGGCGGATCCCAGAGATCGAGTTGGCCTATAGATAGTTCGAAGATGACGTCACTCAGGTCTTTGTTATTTTTTATGCCATCCGCGTTTATGAGTAATGCTCACTGAACTGTATTAACCCGACTATAAACGTTCATGGATACACACAATTTTGTGTGTTGGTCCGTTATAGTTCCGGATGGCAATGTTATGAGCTTCTTAGCCAAGCGCATACGATCTATATATTGGTCTATATAAACATGGCTGGCTAAAAACAATAACAGACACCTGAGTGACGTCAACTTTGTTTTATCTATAGATTATATGCGCTTGACCAAGAAACTCACAACATTGCCATCCGGAACTATAACGGACCAACACCCGAAACTGTCTGTAAACTTGAACGTTTATTATAGTGTGGTTAATACGTCTTGTCCTACATGTTCAGTGTTGCTGTTGACTTGGGACTCCTTGTAAAGCGCTTTGAGCACGTTTGGTGGACATTGCGCTACATGTAAAATCTCAAGTTTATTCATATCATTACGTCTTTTCGTGTTTTCTTTTCAGAGCGATCCCTGACGTGCAAGGACCTAGCGTGTGCCAATAACAATGTGTGCTACACAATGACTGAGAACGGCACTCAAGAGGGGCATGCCTATTGTCAATGTCAAGGCCAGTGGGCGGGGTTAAGATGCCAATCGAAACTCTACGCCACAAGATCAGCGACTTCAACAACTTCCGTTACTTTGCGTATACGCGGAATGACGTCATCAAAACCAGCAAAAACTGTGTCGACGGCTAGGCTCTACGTCACAGATTTCAGTGTATCCTTTTGGAAATTAAACGGATCTTCAGTCGGGTGCAATATTTTACGTCTCAAGACCCTTTTTCCTAGGGTGACCATAAAAGGACTGGACAATGGTCAAGAGTATATGGTCTGCGTGGCCAATGGAGCTACTGACCTTTGTCGGCTTAAATCATCCAATTCTACAAGAGTATCAAAGAGGTCAAACTGTCTTCGGGTCACCACAGACATCTCAGAAGAGGAACCATTCAATATTTTCCGTTTCGTTATCGCCCCAATCATCATCGTCATCTGCATCGCCATCATCTTCACAATACTCATCATCAAGCGAAAATCCATGTTCGTTCAATTCATTCTCTACTTCTTTTGCTGCAGAAAATGTTATTATTGTAGACAGAGGTCCATCCGAAAGAAGCAACATCTGATCAGAAAACAACGAAACACGAGTGGGAATTTCCTTCTTCCTCAAGATCCAGATCATCCATTCGACGATTCCATGAGTTTCGGCGCCAGGAGTTTTCTCAGCAACTCGGCACTTTCCGCAGCCGGTAATCGATCCAGCGTCATCTCGGATTCCTTCAGAAGTGGATTTACCCCCGACAGCGACGACAAATTTCCCTCTTTCTTAGAAGAAAATCCGAATCCTCTTTTCAACCCGAATGTTGTTTCAAATAATTTTGAATTTCAGCCGGATTCAGAATCGAATACTCGTCACCTGTCGATTCCGAATTCAAATGTCGCATATGTATCCGTCACCATGGGTACCGGTCCCGATTATAATACTTTGCCGCTCAGGCAAAATTCATCTCCGAGTACTTTTCACACATCGAGCGATTACAATACTTTACCATATTTCCTTGCCCCTGAAGACCGATCGGTTCAACTTGACACACCAAGAGAATTAAACTCTACAAATAACCCACGTTACGATGGATTACACGGAGGCTGCAATGAATATACACAGTTAACGCCCGAACGTGTAAACGCTAATATGATATCTTCAGAATCGAACCCCGTTCACTTTAGCAATTCCGTTTTTACAAATCATTTCCCACCCATCCAATCCTATCAAACGCACGTCCACTCGCCGACGTCATCACTACCTCCACAATTCCACAACAATCAACAACAAAAACCCCACAATTTCCAAACACTTCCCAACGGGAAACCCCGATTATTCCGAAGACACTATTCAACTCCATCCCCTCAGGATAATAAATCCCCTCCAGGTGCAATATGTGTCTTCCCACAGGGCGACGAATGGACCAGACACCTCCAACGAATGTATAACTACAACACGCCTACACATTCAACACATCTGCCCGAATCAAACACATTTATTAATAGTAACTCGGACACACGACACAGCCAAAGAGTAAAACAACGCCCTATTATAAAACGACGGCCTTTAAGCTACGATTTTGATTATCACAGACGTTATTACAACGATATAGACAACAACTCTATAAATAACTTTCTAGACGTCAATAACCCGGCTACCTCGTCACAAGAGGCATATGCAGTGGCGACGCTGCCTCGTCGTATTGCTAAACATCCAAATTCCATAAACAAAACCTCCTCCCCATACCACTATAACCAAAACCATCCTCAACACCATCGGTTCACTCGTTCAAACTCCACCCACGACTCCTTCTATTCCACGAAATCTTTGCCTCGAGACCACGATTCATTACCCCATCATCTGAACTTATTCTCTACCACCACAGCCCTCACGCCAAGCAGACTTCAAAACGGCGACGCATTTTCAAACTCCAAGGAAGACGCCCAAAGTATGTCCAGTAGCTACACGGAAAGCAGTATTTCAAAAGACTCCAACAATTCAAACGAGGGCCCGCCTTTCCGGAAGAAGAGGGTCAAGAGTTTGATTGGCCAATTCGAGAGAATTCCTCAATTCTTACGCCAAAACTCACGAAGGAATTCGACAATTTTTTGTGATGAAGAATTTTTCCGAGATCTCGCGTCGCCTTTCGCGGTGGAAAGGAGGACACGACGAAATTCAAACTCGAAGAAAAAGAACAGACCTTTGAGTCAACCACCAATGTTTGATTTCACCGGAAATACGTCAGAACAAATTATAAGATCAAACGGCCTTGACCCAATATTCCAAGGTCATCCATCACAACACGTGCTTCCGCCTCTCAAGACGGAAGACGAAGACGAAAATGTGTTAAAGGCGAATGACAATGGGGATGGTTCACAAACAAATGTCGACAAAGCGTCAACGTCGCATTCGTCAGGTGACCTCAAGAGAGACAACTACGTGATATCATCTTTTGAGGACGACTCAACCAATTTGGTTACGCCTTTCATCACGAAGAAGAGTTCCTCTGACGAGAGTCTTCACAAGTCCAATGCCATGTTACCCGTGGCTGAAGGTTGCCTTTGATGTTTTACACAGAAATGACAAAGTAGTTCTTGTTCGAGGTTGTGTCATTATTGCGTGTTCAAGGATTTGAGTTTTCAAGGACATATGTGACCATTCGTCTCAAAACGGTATTATGTCGGAACGAACCAGATGCTTAAAAGCCGAATTTAATGTTAAAACTGGTCAAAAATAAAAATTGTTGGCATTAGAACTCTAAATTATGGTATCCATTCTCCTCAATAAAACATACAAACTCAACACAAATCTGATATGTCTGGCTATAAATTCAATTTTCAACATCTTAACCATCCCGACGTAATACCGTTTTGAGGCGAAGGGTCACATATACAGTGAAACCCGTTTATAACAAATCAGGATTTAACAGTGGTCCAGTTATTGCAGTTTATTTTTTCAAATTCCCCATTTTTCACATTTTTGCCTTTATTCAATATTACCGGATATAACAAGACTTTTAAGAGCCTACTAGGTTATAACAGGGGCGCGAAAACTTAATGTCTCCAAATATATAAATATTAGATCACATTGGCGTCATGTAAGCCTACAGCTAAAGGAAACAGTGAGTTAGGCTATTGGTGGTTCGTCATCATATATACTCACGAACAACGGTTAACTTGAAAGTGTGTGTGCTTGTTTGTGTGTGTCTGTGTGTGTGTTTTTGCGTGTATGTGTGTGTGCGAGAGACAGACACACACACACACACACATAGAGAGAGAGAGAGAAAGGACAAAGTGTGCGTGTGTGTGTGTGTGTGTGTGTGTGTGTGTGAGAGAGAGAGAGAGAGAGAGAGAGAGAGAGACTACACATTATGATAAAGAATTATGACTAAGGCTATTCGGGTTCTTTCCCTTGAAAATCAGCAATAAGTGGACTCGGATATAACGAGAGATTTTAGGCTGGTCCCACCATCACTGTATAACCGAGGTTCCTTAGTAGATCACAACCACAGTTATTATTACAGAAAACTTGGTAGTAGAAGATTTATGATCTTGGTTTTTTTTTTTTTTAATTGAGCTTTTATATAGCTCAATATGCACTAAATGTGCTCAATGCGCTTTTCAAGGGTCCCTGAACAACAGCAATACGTAACATGTAGAACGAAACGTGACGCCTGCTAAGCGATATTACAATTTTTTTTCCGGACGAGGCTCGAACCCAGGACCTTCCGATCCGAAAGCGAGTGTCATACCACTAGACCACATAACAGGCGGCATGTCCCGTCCTACATGTTAAATGTTGCTGTTGACCAGGGACCCCTTGTAAAGCGCTTTGAACACATTTAGTGGATATTGCGCTATATAAAAGCTCAATTAAAAAAAAAAATAACTTTTTGTTGTAATATTAGTTTTAAAAATAGCATCTTACATGTCACTGTCATTGCCTTAACGTTGAACACAATCATAATAATTAGCTTGCTGCCTTGATGACCTGAATGTATCTTGGGCGACGTGCACATATATTCAGGTCTGACATCCGGACCCAATTATGGGCCTACTTTAACATTGTATTATGTAATGGATAATATTTTGCGTCATTTTTTGATATTTCCATTATAACAATGAGGCCATAAGGGATTGGATTATCAGACCTTTAAATAAGTGCACGTTGATCTTGGGGCATTTTTATAGGGCAATACCCAGTAAACGTGATAAAAGAGCCTTACAAGAGAGTTCTTAGTCAACCGCAATACTCGACATGTAGGACGAGACATGACGACTGTTAGGCGATAATATTATAAATTTCTGCGGCTATGTTGTCTATTGGTATGACACTCGCTTTCGGATCGGAAGATCCTGGGTTCGAGCCTCGCGCTCGGCGCATAGTTAAGTCCTTGGAAAAGGCTCTTTACTTACATTCTCTCACCATGCTCTGATGTAAAATGAATACCCGGCCGTTAACAGCGTTGTCTTTGTCCGAAAAATTGTAATATCGCCTAACAGGCGGATGTCCCGTCCTACATGACTACATGTTAAATGTTGCTGTTGACCAGGGACCCCTTGTAAGGCGCTTTGAGCACATTTATTGGATATTGCGCTATATAAAGCTCATTAAAAAAAATTCCCGACATCTTACAACGCCACTAACCACACCTGAGTATAGTGAGGTTATGAAATTAAAGAGTTGTTTTTTGTTTGTTTTTTTTTCCCAAGGACTCAAAATTGCGTCGCTCACAACGGGACTCAAACTCCGAATCTGAACTGAAATGAATACAAACGGATATAACAGCTTCATAAAAAGAACGAAATACTAAACACGGAACGTTTCGGGCTCAAAACCCTTCTTCAGCCAACAACAAATAATAAAGACATAAACACATTGCTAAATTCCAGATGGACTCTGTCAAACCCGGGTGCAGTCGAGATTGTTTTCTGACCTCCCCCTCCCCCCCCCTCCCCCCCCCCCCCTGTCCACCCAGCAGAAGATTGGGGTAGCTGGGTTTGATAGGTATGAACGAAATCACTTTGCGATAGTCTAGCATCCAATCCAAAGGATATCAAGCAATTGCTATTGTCCTGTTCACAATATAGAAACCGGGATAAACTCCGGCTCCATGGGCCTATGGCTCTGAATGATTATACACAGCAGTATCTGTTAAACTTTGAAGCAAAAAAAAAAAAAAAAAAAAATGATATTATAGTTTATATATTTTATAAGCACAAAACTTCTCATTATTGTTAATGAAGTGAAGCACAGAATTACTGGAATGTATGTGAATGAAGTTAACTCACTCAGTCCTAGAGATTTTTGCTATTTTTCAAAATTGGAAAAAATGTATTAAAAATGAGCTTGTACATAGATAGTTTTATTCAACTATCATTAACATGTATATATTAAAAACATTAGCTTTGATACTATGCCTTATAATTTGTCTCAGAAAAATGGAATAAATAGGCATGGTGTAAAAGTAACCCGGGTATACTACGGATATAGCCGGTGTTAGGGTTGAGTGAGTTAAATGTGTCGATGATCCGAGGTGAGCGGGCTGGTGTGAGATTGTAGTGTTAAATTGTGCATGACTTATCTCTGTTGTTTCAGCCTTTGAGAATCCGGTGTCAAGGGCTTTAAAAGAACTATTATTATTATTATTATTATTATTATTATTATTATTATTATTATTATTATTATTATTGCTATTATTATTATTATTATTATTATTATTATTATATTATTATTATTATTATTATTATTATTATTATTATTATTATTATTATTATTATTATTATTGTCATTATCATTATTATTATCATTATCATCTTCATCATCAATCGTCATCATCATCACCATCATCATCACCACCACCACCATCACCATCATCGCCATCATCATCATCGCCATCATCATCATCATCATCACCACCACCACCACCACCACCACCACTACCACCATCACCATCATCACCACCACCAACACAATCATCATCACCACCACCACCTTCACCACCATCACCATCATCATCACCACCACCACCACCATAATCATCATCATCATCAACATCATCATCATCAACATCATCATCATCATCATCATCATCATCATCATCATCATCATCATCATCATCATCTTGCATAGTTTGTCTACTTAAATCCCAGTTCTCTATAACTTCAAAGACAATGATAATGCATCAAATTATATTTATAATTATACATTTTTTTGATGAAGATGACTGGGTGATTGTTTTATCACTAGAAATCAACGTACATCATTTCTTCTGGGTGGGGTTCCCTACCTCCACAGCGGGCATACCGTGTCTTCTATCCCCCCTTATATCTGTTTTCCAACATGCTTTCTGTCTTTGTCTTGGAATGAGATTACTTGGTTTTGTCCTGGCCCTGGCCGGATACCCTGGCTGGGAGGCAAACAGTCAAATGTATAGTTTGTTTTGGGAGAGGATATTTTTTTCCTTGTAAATCATCTCTGTTATGTACAGTATTATTTATGATTTGTAAAACATTTGAGTGTATTCCTCTCAGTAGGGACCTGTGCTTGTGTCTGGATGAGACTTTTAGGTGATCTCAAACTAAGTACACTGATAGTGTGCTCTTGGAATCTACATCTGTTACCTATTTGAACCAATTCTCCTTTGTCTGCCTTATTCTTGGATGCTTTCATTGTAATTCTAAAACTTTTTACTATCCCATTTTCTTCCTTTTTACTGGCGATATGACCTTAATGTGTTGCAAACGCCGTATAACCCTTAAAAACATAAAAACATAAACAGCATTTCCTTTTCAACGTATAGGGGAGTGCAAAAGTAGGCGTAGATAGTATGCGCTTGTCTAAGAAGCTCACAACATCGCCATCCAGAATTACAAAGGACCAACAGACAAAACTCTGTGTAACCTTGAACGTTTATAGTCTGGCTAATACAGTTTAATGAGAATACAATTCAATAGTCTGATGTCACGTCGCTCAGCAACGGTTCTAAACAAAGAAAATCTGTACTTTTGATTCTTCATGCTGGCTAGACCGTTTTCACGTGTCATTTGATCAGAATGTATAAAAATCAAAAGATGATCATATTTATAATGTTTTTCTCCTCTGGATACACTTTTATGCTCGTTTTTCATAGTATTTCATATGGGCATCCGCCATTGTTCCGGTAGTTTAGAGCCAGTTGCTAAGTTACTATGTGTCATTACGAGGGAAGTGACGTCATGACTGTTGAAGCTTTTTCCCGTAAACGTGGATGGCAAAAAACAAAAACAAAGACACGATTGACGTCAACTTCGTTTTATCTATAGCTACTTTTACACCCCCACCCTCCCTGTATAGGGAATGAGATTAGCGGAAGAGTAGCGTCCCTTGATTGGAAGTCACGAGCGGAAATGGTATTAGAGAGAGAACGTCGTGTTGGTTGTGCGGCATGAGACATTTCTTCGAAAGCGAGGACGAGAGAGACTCATGCGCAAAACCATTTTGACGTTCTCTCTGTAAGGTGACGTCCAATCAAGGGACGCTACTCTTCCGCTAATCCCATTCCCTGTAAAGTTTTCATGAGGTCATTTATTTCGTCGTATACCTGCGGCCAACCTAGTTGGGGGCCAAGTAGTGGCCGAGTGGATAAGTCATTCCTATATGATACGGAATGTCCCGGGACCAAGCTCTGCTTCAGGCAGGCGCTTTTATTTTATTTTTTCTTGGGCAAGATCATTTAAACCAAATTTTGCTCCCTTGGGACAACATGGGTGATTCCTGTTGACATTGTATATCCTGCATTTGTTTGATGGCGTATCTATACGACATAATCAGTCGGATGGTGAAAAGGTTTGAACTGAGATATTGCCAAGTTTAGTAAAAGGTCAATTTTTATCCAAAATGAGTTTTTGTCATAAATGATTAAATCAACCCTTTTTGCACATCTTCGGGAAAAATCAAAACTTGATTTCACTTCTAAATATTTTTAACAGCTAGTCAAGTTGAAAAAGTATGAAATTTGAGAGAAGTTCCTGGATACCTTTCCCATACATCTGACCATAACTTAATAAAAAATCACCCGATTTACTTCAAATAAAGATTAAAATGTTGTGGAGAGCATACTATTTCAGAAAATGAAAAAAAGCAACAAAATACAAATCCAAAATTTTCACCTTCCGACTGATTATGTCATGCACTGACACATATTCCTTCATGGAATGCCTAGGCAGCTTCATCAAACGAGGTCACGTGAAAGTTGTGTGATTAAAAAATAGAAATAAATACGAACCTAAACGGTCTGAGCACTTATAAGTAATCGTGCTCAAAGCGCTTTACAAAAAGGTACCAAGCCAAAATATACACTTAAAATGTTCGACTAGCCATAGCTAGCGCCTGTTATGCGTTACAACATTTTATTTTTCAGAGAACGCTGTTAACGGCTAGCAGGTACTCATTTACACGCGAGTAAGAGAATGTGAATAAAAAGCCTTTTTTTACAATGATTTAAGTATGCGCCGCTCAGAGTGGGGTCTCGAACCGTGGGCCTTCCGATCCAACGGCGAGTGTCATACCCACTAGACCAGTTGGCCTGATTCAAACGTTTGTAAATTGATTGCCTGATTGCCATTGTGTCCTTTCTGACGTCTACATATTTACAGGTCTGGTAACCTAAATCTGTTTTGGGCTCATTGTTGTAATGGAAATAAATACTCTGAAACCAATACAAAATTGTGTACATTATAACAATGTTGAAACAAGACCAGAATTTATTTCGGTTATCGGACCTGCTTATATATACACGTTGATCATTTCGTATTTACATGCAAATAGTTTTCTTTTTTTTTTATTGAGATGAATTAAACATTGACTAAAATTAAAATAGAATATTATTGTATATTCCGATTTTATCAGTGTTGGATTTTTTCATTGGATTGTTTCAATGTGTGACTGTGAGGGGTTCCTGGCGTCCCATAGTGGGCAGGGAGGTATATACGGTGTCTTGAATAATTGAACTTTATATAGCGCAATATCCACTAAATGTGCTCAAAGCGCTTTACAAGGAGGGGTCGCTGGTCAACAGCAACATTTAACATGTAGGACGGGACATGCCGCCTGTTGGGTGATATTACAATTTTTCGGACAAAGACACCTCTGTTAACGGCCAGGTACTCATTTTACACCTGAGTACGGTGAGAGAATGTGAGTAAAGAGACTCATCTATGCGCCGAGCGCGAGGCTCGAACTCAGACCTTCCGATCCGAAAGCGAGTGCCATACCACAAGACCACATAGCCGCACAGTCTTCTATCCCCTTATATCTGTTTTCCAACATGCTTTCTGTCTTTTTCTTGGAATGAGATTACTTGGTTTTGTCCTGGCCCTGGCCGGAGTCCTAGCCGTGAGGGAAACAGTCAAATGCATAGTTATTGTTTTGGGAGATGATATTTTTTTCCTTTTAAATCATCTCGATGTTATGTGTTATTATATTTGTCATTTTTAATGTATAATGAAGTGAAAGCATTTGAGTGTATTTCTCTTTGTTGGATTTTGTGCTTGTGTCCGGATGAGACTTATCGGTGATTTCAAACTAAGTACATTGGTGGTGTGCTCTTGGAATCTACATCTGATCCCTATTTGTTCTCAGTTCCCCTATGTTTTTCTTTTTCTTGGGTGCTTTAATTGTAATTCTAGAACTTTTTACTATCCCATTTTTTCTTCCTTTTTACCGAAGCTGATATAACCTAAATGTGTTGCAAGCGCCGTAAAACCCTTAAAAACAAAACAGTTTTTTTTTGTCTGGAAAAAAAATTGTAATATCGCCGAATAGGCGTCATAATGTCCTATCCTAAATCTGAATTGTTTCTGGCTAGAGAACCCGTGTAAAACGCTTTGAGAACATTTAGTTGATATTGCGCTATATAAATGCGCAATTTTTATATCAATACCGAGTTAAGTTTCATATGAATAAAATAAAATGAATAATAAATAAAACTCACTTTATTCATCCTATAGGAGAAACTTGTCTGTAGGGTCTATTCCAATCAAGGGATGCTACTCTTCCGCTAATCTCATTCCCTATACTGGAATAGCTCAGGCGTCAGCTGTAATGCAGCGCCGCAAAATTGAGCTAGGGCGAGGTGACTTGCTCAAGGCCACGCACACACAACGCTGCAGGAATTTGAACTCGGTTCCTTTCGGGTACGAAGCAAAGGCCGTACCGCTGAGCGAGCCGCGCTGCCCCTATATAATGAGCACCCTTGTCCTTCTCGATAATATATTACCGTTCTGACGGTGAGTCACATATGAAGACCACAGGGGAAAAACGATCATAGTCACATTTTTCAGCTTTTGAGAAAATTAAAATTAAAATTTGGATACCCATTTGAAAACGCCACATGATAATATGAATTGAACTGAATGTGAATTACTAAAAGTATATATTTTGACCACAAGTCAGATGCATACTTACTTACTTACTTATCCGAACCAGCGATCACCTGAGCGCTAGCCCTTCGGTCTTGTGCCATGACGTAGAAGTTAGACGTCTTTTGTAGTTGTTCCAGGTGACTATAAAGTGTGTTACTGGTCAGATGCATATAAAAAACAAGCTCTTGGTTGATTTTAATACCAAATTATTGTGACATTAGAACAGTAAGGGTCTTTCGGACTTTGATTGATTTTCCCTTGTGGCCTTCATATGTGGAGTTGACATTCTATAGATATTATGCGCTTGGCTAAGAGACTCACAACATCGCCACCCGGAAGTATAATGGACCAAAACACAAAACTTTGTGTAACTATGAACTTTTATAGTCTGGTTAATGCAGTTTAGTGAGAATTATTCATAAACGTGGATGGCCAAAAAACAACAACAAAGATCTGAGTAACGTCATCTTCGTTCTAAATATAATTGCTAAATCTCCTGATGATGATGATGATGATGATGATGATGATGATGATGATGATGATGATGATGATGATGATGTCATTTTCTGTTATTTAATCAATGATCTGAAAACCATAATACATATTACTATGATGGAAAGAAAACATGATAAAGGGAAATAACTGATGATATTTTACTGAGGAATTATGGAAAATACAGTTGTTTCCCTTGAGAATGATAAATCTTCCATCACTCACTGCCCAGTTTTGTTTTTGTTTTCATTTTTTCTTTTTTCTTTTCTTTTTTTTTAATTGTTTGTTTGTTTGTTTGTTTGTTTGTTTGTATTTTTTTGGTTTAGTTTTATATGTGAATCACCGCCAACTTCTGAAAAGAACAAACTTCTATTTGAACTGATTGATAATTTTTTTTTTTTAATGAGCTTATATGTAGGGCAATATCCACTAAATGTGCTCAAAGCGCTTTACAAGGGGTCCCAGGTCAACAGTAACCTTTAACATGTAGGACGGGACATGACGCCTGCTAGGCGATAGTACAATTTTTCGGACAATAAAGACAACTCTGTTAACGGCCAGGTACTCATTTTACACCTGAAAACGATGAGAGAATGTGAGTAAATAGTCTTTTCCAAGGACTCAACTATGCTCCGAGTGAGCGAGGCTCGAACCTAGGACCTTCCGATCCGAAAACGAGTGTCATACCACTAGACCACATAGCCGCACAAAACAAACAAACCATCAAACACACAAACTCATCGAACAAGCAAACTGACCCCCAAGATGTAGATCACCTTGTGCTCCACTTTCCTGTTACCAAGCTGAATGGAGGTTATGAAACCATTCACAAATGTGAAGATGAATTCAAGGCTTGGCTCGACGCGACAGATCTGAAAGTGTGACCCCACCATACGATACTACTACTATCAAACAAGCACGAGGAGCTAGTCACGTGTCCAAAATTATGACCGGAAGGCAAAAACCTGATCAGAGAGGATTGATGATAAACAACGTGACCGGAGAATGAAAAAAAAATAGAGTGGAGTTCACACATCTCACGAAACATGAAATCTTTGATACGAGGTTCAAACTTAAGTTCATTTGGTTGGCCCATCCTTCAGCTATCTGTTACTGGTTTCAAACCGTATTGTTTTCAAAATCTCTCTCATTACGATACATTTTCAGAATTTTACCCAAAAATTTTACACCCACCCTAAACAAAAATAGATTTATGTATTCAAATAGAACAGCAAAAGGCACATTCTATATATAATATTCTTCAGAAAAAAAACTCTACAAAAACAGTGTCAAGTTTTTATAACTAGACAAAAATTCTCTTTAACCCTCTCCTTACCAACTATAGGAAAATCGTCACATTCGTTTCGATACAACCAACATATTTCTCATTCAAATTTCTTTTGTACATCATAAAATTTAAAGAATATTGTATTGTAGAGCATTTTTTGTTAAAGAAATTATGTATCTCAAGAATTTTACTGCTATTACGTTTGAGTGATAAAAAGTATATTTTTGTGTTAGTTGGGTGTGACTATTGGGCGAAATCCTGAAAATGGCTGGTAAGGAGAGAGTTAAATGATGTGATGTAGAAAAAAAATAAGAATGAGAAAAGTGTTTGTTGAATCGTAACGAATTGACGATTTTTCTGTTGTTGGTACGGAGAGGGTTAACTATCTGATCAGTCTCAACAACCCGTATAAGTAGGATGGCATGCGCAACATAAAATAAAACCTAACCTGGAGCTTTCATATATAGGGCAATATCCACTGAACGTGCTCAAAGCGATTTACAAATGGTCACTGACAAATAGCAACACGTAACAAGTGGAATGAGACATGACGCATGATAGGCGATATTACCAATTTTTTTCGACAGAGAAATTGCTGTTTACAGCCAGGTACTCATTTTACACCTGAGTACGGTAAAAGAATGTGAGTAAAGAGTCTTTTTCAAGGACTCAACTATGCACCGAGTGAGCGTGGCTCGAACTCAGGACCTTCCGATCCGAACGTGAGCGTCATACCACTAGACCACATCTCCACTTTTGTCCTGCATGCTTTAGTTGAGAACACTGTTTCCATCTGATCCAAAAATCGAATTTAGTTCGACTCAGCAGTCTTGTTTACATGATTGTCTTGTTTACATGATTATCTTGTTTACATGATTATTTTGTTTACATGATTGTCTTGTTTACATGATTATCTTGTTTACATGATTGTCTTGTTTGCATGATTGTCTTGTTTACATAAAAGTTTTATTTACATGATGGTTTTGTTTACATGCTTGTCATGGCTAGATGAGTGTCTTGTTTACATTATTGTCTTGTTTACATAATTGTCTTGTTTACATGATTGTCTTGTTTACACGATTGTCTTGTTCACACGATTGTCTTGTTTACATGATTGTCTTGTTTATATGATTATTTTGTTTACACATGATTATCATGTTTACATGATTGTCCTGTTTACATGATTGTCCTGTTTACATGATTGTCTTGTTTACATGATTGTCTTGTTTACATGCTTGTCTTGTTTACATGAGTGTCTTGTTTACACAATTGTCTTGTTTACATGATTCTCTTGTTTACACGATTGTCTTTTTAAATGATTGTCTTGTTTCACACAGAAAAGGGCCTATAGCAGACCTGCCTACTTAAAAAATTAAAATTTCGTAGTTTTTAGGAAATCAAAATCATATTCCCTATAGTTAACTTTAAAAATCAATAATTTACCCTTCCAATGGTTAAATAAGACATTAACTCACTCAATCCTAGGTATTTTTGCTACTTTTCAAAATTGAAAAAAAATGTATTTAAAATGAGCATGTACATAGATAGTTTTAATCAACTACCATTAACATACAAAAAACTAAAAACATTAGCTTTGATACTACCCCTATACTTTGTCTCATACAAATGTAACAAATAGGCATGGGGTAAAAGTAACCCGGGTAAACTAAGGATATGGTCGGTGTTAGGATTGAGGGAGTTGAAATTCCTTTAAATCATGTCATCATCATCATCATCATCATTGCCTATTTCACCCTGGGTCAGGGTATAGGCCACAGACAAACAGTTTCCATCCTTCTCTATCCCGAGCTAACTTTTTTAAAATCTCATTCCAGGTCTTACCACTTCTCTGTATATCAGCTTCTTCAATTCTTCTCCATGTTCCTCGTGGCCTTCCCCCTGATCTTCTGCCCTGAGGGTTCCAGTCCAGTTGCTTGTTTGGCGAAGACGTCATCGGGTCAGCGGAGTCCTTTCGCCTTTGTCTGTTGTCCTTCATAAATTCTGTAATTCCAGAAACTCTTCGGTCTGTTTGACATCAACGTTCATTTTCAGTAAGTTTTAATGACTTAGAGATGCTCAGGAAGTTCTGAAATTGACGCCATAATTTCGTAATGCTACGAATTTTTCGTAGTTACAGGCAGGTTTGCTATAGCATTAACTGTGTGGCTATGTGGTCTAGTGGTATGACACTCGCTTTCGGATCGGAAGGTCCTGGGTTCGGGCCTCCCGCTCGGCGCACAGTTGAGTCCTTGGAAAAGTCTCATTCCTCACATTCTCTCATCGTACTCAGGTGTAAAATGAGTACCTGCCGTTAGTAGCGGTGAACT
Source organism: Berghia stephanieae (assembly GCF_034508935.2). Classification (NCBI taxonomy): domain Eukaryota; kingdom Metazoa; phylum Mollusca; class Gastropoda; order Nudibranchia; family Aeolidiidae; genus Berghia; species Berghia stephanieae. Next base: position 40,839,589 of record NC_088368.1, on the reverse strand, counting down.
TTGTTCGAAAAATTGTAATATCGCCTAACGGGCGCATGTCATGTCTCGTCCTACATGTTAAATGTTGCTGTTGACCAGGGACCCCTTGTAAAGCGCTTTGAGCACATTTAGTGGATATTGCGCTATAATATAAAGGTCATTTTTTAAAAAAAAGAATAAAAATCTCAATTAACTCTATCCTCACCGATCCTTTTCAGTATTTTTCCCAAAATGGCAGGCTTACCCAGAAGAAAAAATTATTTTTTAAACCCAAACAAGAAACTCTACAATATAACTTTATGTTCTTATTAATTAACTCACTCAATCCTAGAGATTTTTGCTATTTTTCAAAATTGGAAAAAATGTATTAAAAATGAGCTTGTACATAGATAGTTTTATTCAACTATTATTAACATACACAAACTAATAACATTAGCTAATATCACGCCTACAATTTGTCTCACAAAAATGTAATAAATAGGCATGGGGTAAAAGTAACCCCGAATATAGTCGGTGTTAGGGTTGAGAGAGTTAAATAAAGGTCATTCTTCAAAGGTTGTTATGTACAAAATAAATCTGAATAAGAAAAAATGTATATATTGTGTTGTAACAATTGTGACGAATTTGATGTAGGTGGCGAGGAGAGGGTTAACGTGCAGGTGGTGAGGAGAGGGTTAACGTGCAGGTGGTGAGGAGAGGGTTAACGTGCAGGTGGTGAGGAGAGGGTTAACGTGTTCGCGAGCGGGGTCAGTCAGATGATCACCTCAAAAAAATAATTTTAAATTGAGCTTTTATACAGCGCAATATCCACTAAATGTGCTCAAAGCGCTTAACAAATGGTCCCTGGTCAACAGCAACACTTAACATGTAGGACGGGACATGATGACGCCTGATAGGCGATATTACAATTTTTTCGGACAAAGACAAAGCTGTTAACGGCCAGGTACTAATTTAACACCTGAGCACGGTGAGAGAATGTGAGTAAAAAGCCTTTTCCAAGGACTCAATTATGCGCCGAGCGAGCGAGGCTGGAACCCAGGACCTTCCGATCCGAAAGCGAGTGTCATACCACTTGACCACATAGCCGATGACCTAATCAGTTGAGAGAAGAGAGTTCACACAATAGCGAAATTAATTTTGTGTGGATGGATGGCTCTCAGAGGCTTGTGGGACTGCTCGCTGATCTCTCTCTCTCTCTCTCTCTCTCTCTCTCTCTCTCTCTCTCTCTCTCTCTCTCTCTCTCTTTCAGCTAGGTGTAGGGAGCCGTGTATATGAATTATAAAAACCAAAACCATGAAATAATAGTGCTTAACTTTTTGACAAAAGGAGCTATATATAAAACATTTCAAATATATATATATATATATATATATATATATATATATATATATATATATGCGGCAATTTTGACCAGTTCTAACATTATGTTCGGCTTTTAAGCATCTGGTTCGTTCGGACATAATACCATTTTGAGACGAATGGTCACATATACGAAAACGAGTGTCATACCACACGGCCTCATAGCCGCACAAAATGCATAGTAGGCCTCCTTCAAACATATTTCAAACTAGATCTAGATATCATGTTACTCTCGCAATTATTTGAATTTTTATATCTTAACCTTATTTCTAAATTGTATTTACTCAAACACTCGTTTCGTCCTTTTAGCTCGACTCGCAAGGACAGGAGATAAATTTACTCTTTAACCCTGGTATATTTATATAAAGAAGACGTTAAATAAACATCAATTTGCACGAAGAGTTGAAAATTGTTAATAAATATCTTCTACTTTTCACCCTCTCCTTACCGGCCAGTTTCAGAATTGTCCCCAAAACTTCACATCCATTCCCAACACAAAAATGCGGCTATGTGGTCTAGTGGTATGACACTCGCTTTCGGATCTGAAGGTCCTGGGTTTGAGCCTCGCGCTCGGCGCATAGTTGAGTCCTTGAAAAAGGTTCTTTACTGACATTTTCTCACCGCAATCAGGTGTAAAATGAGTACCTGGCCGTTAACAGCGTTGTCTTTGTCCGAAAAATTGTAATATCGCCTAACAGTCGTCATGTCCCGTCCTACATGTTAAATGTTGCTGTTGACCAGGGACCCCTTGTAAAGCGCTTTGAGCACATTTAATGGATATTGCGCTATATAAAGCTAAACTAAAAAAAGATTTTTCTTACTCAAAAAGAAGATTAACAAGTAGATTCTATGCATAATATTGTTTGTTCAGCAAAATGAGCTCCACATACAATACAGTCTCAAGTTTTTATGATATATTATAAACAAATTTTCTTCAAAGTTTATGATAAACAAAAATAAAGAGATGGGAAAGTTGTTGGGTGACGATTTTCCTGTAGTTGGTAAGGAGATGGTTAACTCTCTCCTTCCTTACCAGCCATTTTCAGGATTTTCCCGAAATTTTCCAACCCCACAACAATATATATTTTCATCACTCAAACACAATAGGGAATGAGATTAGCGGAAGAGTAGCGTCCCTTGATTGGACGTCACCCATAGTCTGTGACGTCCCCGGCGGAAAAGTTATTAGAGAGAGAACGTCATGTTGGTTGTGCCCATACATCTCTCGTCCTCTTCCGGTGCAAGCGGCTTGAGACGCTTCAAAACCAAATTGACGTTCTCTCTGTAAAGTGACGTCTAATCAAGGGACGCTACTCTTCCGCTAAACTCATTCCCTATAGCAGTAAAGTTCTTGCGATACACATAATTTCTTTAGCAAAACACGCTCTATCTACAACACACTGTTCATTTTCTTTAAATTTTATGATGTACAAGAGAAATTTGAATTAGAAAATAAATGTTGGTTGTATCGTAACGAATATGACGATTTTCCTGTAGTTGGTAAGGAGAGGGTTAGACGAACGTCTATTTGCACGAAAAGCTGAAAATTAATATACATTCCTATAAAGTCAAGAGAGCAGTGTTGGTGCTGAAGTGGTATCAGTTCAATATTTACTTCTGTTCTGGGCCGTGTCTTTTTAACTCACTCAACCCTAGCACGTTAACACTTATTTGTGTCCCTTCGCCTCAAAACGGTCGGATAGGTTAAGATGCTGAAAACTGAATTTATAGCCAGAAATATCAGACTTATGTTGAGTTCGTATGTTTTATCGAGGAGAATGGATACCCTATTTTAGGTTGCTAATGCCAACAATTTATATTTTTGACCAGTTTTAACGTTAAATTCGGCTTTTAAGCATATGGATCGTTCCGACATAATACCGTTTTGAGACGATGGGTCACGTTTAACTCCTTACTGTCCATTCTCCCAAGATAGTATTGATACATTTCAAAATTGAAAAATAATCCTCAATACTCTTCAATAGTCGTAACCTCACTTCATTCCTAATGACGCATGGTAACTTAGTAACACTGGCTGTAAACTACCGGAACAATGGCGCACACCCGTATGAAATATTTCTCCGGCGAGCATAAAAACGTTTCCAGAGGAAAAAAACCCCATAAATTTGATCATGTTTTGACTTTTACACATTCTGATCACAAGGCATACGAAAAGGGAATGAAAAGTTCTAGCCAGCATGAAGAATAAAAAGTAATGATTTTATTTGTTTAGAACCAAGGTGGCCGCCGTTGCCGGACGGCGTGACATCAGACTACTGAATCCAATTGGTATCCTACATTATATTATAATTTAACTAGCTACCACTACTATGATGATATTTTTAAAATGGCAGCTTTAATAATATTATGTGGTATATAATTTGTCTAAGAAAAATATAAATGTCGATGAGGTAATATAAATCGTAGCTATCGTTATGTTATAGCCTTACACCGTAGCCATCGTTATGTTATAGCCTGACACTGAGACCGTAGCCATCGTTATGTTATAGCCTGACACTGAGACCGTAGCCATCATGTTATAGCCTGACACCGTAGCTATCGTTATGTTATAGCCTGACACTGAGACCGTAGCCATCGTTATGTTATAGCCTGACACTAAGACCGTAGCCATCGTTATGTTTTAGCCTGACACTAAGACCGTAGCCATCGTTATGTTATAGCCTGACACTAAGACCGTAGCCATCGTTATGTTATAGCCTGACACCGTAGCCATCGTTATGTTATAGCCTGAAACCGTAGCCATCGTTATGTTATAGCCTGACGCCGTAGCCATCGTTATGTTATAGCCTGACACCGTAGCCATCGTTATGTTATAGCCTGACACCGTAGCCATCGTTATGTTATAGCCTGACACCGTAGCCATCGTTATGTTATAGCCTGACACCGTAGCCATCGTTATGTTATAGCCTGACACCGTAGCCATCGTTATGTTATAGCCTGACACCGTAGCCATCGTTATGTTATAGCCTGACACCGTAGCATCGTTATGTTATAGCCTGACACCGTAGTCATCGTTATGTTATAGCCTGACACCGTAGCCTTCGTAAAGTTATAGCCTGACACCGTGGCCATCGTTATGTTATAGCCTGACACCGTAGCCATCGTTATGTTATAGCCTGACACCGTAGCCATCGTTATGTTATAGCCTGACACCGTAGCCATCGTTAATATGTTATAGCCTGACACCGTAGCCATCGTTATGTTATAGCCTGACACCGTAGCCATCGTTATGTTATAGCCTGACACCGTAGCCATCGTTATGTTATAGCCTGACACCGTAGCCATCGTTATGTTACAGCCTGACACTGATCGTAGCCATCGTTATGTTATAGCCTGACACCGTAGCCATCGTTATGTTATAGCCTGACACCGTAGCCATCGTTATGTTATAGTCTGACACCGTAGCCATCGTTATGTTATAGCCTGACACTGATCGTAGCCATCGTTATGTTATAGCCTGACACCGTAGCCATCGTTATGTTATAGCCTGACACCGTAGCCATCGTTATGTTATAGCCTGACACCGTAGCCATCGTTATGTTATAGCCTGACACTGAAATCCAAAAGGACTGGCAGTTTGACGTCATTATTTGGTTTTTGCATCGCCTAGTAAGTTGTCGTTAGTAGAGCTCATGGAAACAAGTTATTTCATTGGTTGAACTATTGAATACAACTCACGATTTGTTTTCTTATGTGGCCAATGACTGGCATTTTGACGTCATTTTTGATAAGTGTCAGGCCATAACTTTACGAAGGCCAAGGTTAAACACAGCCAAATACGGAGATAGATACGGTGTTAGGGTTGAGTGAGTTAAATTTAATAATGCCCAACCATTACGTGCTTGATATTTTACAAAAAAAAGGAGCGTCTAATTATAATAATAATAATAATGATAATAACAATAATATAATAATAATAATAATATAATAATAATAATAATAATAATAATAATAATAATTAATAAATAATAATAATAATATAATAATAATAATAATAATAATAATAATCAATAATAATAATAAATAATAATAATAATAATAATAATAATAATAATAATAATAAATAATAATAATAATAATAATAATAATAATAATAATAATAATAATAATAATGATTAACTCACTCAACCCTAACACCGACTATATCCGTAGTTTACCTGAGTTACTTTTACCCCATGCCTATTTATTACATTTTTATATGAGACAAATTATAGGCATAGTATCAAAGCTAATGTTTTTTAGTTTTTTTACATGTTAATGGTAGTTGACTAAAACTATCTAGACGTACATTCTCATTTTTAATACAATTTTTCCCATTTTGAAAAGTAGCAAAAATCTTATTCTAGAATTGAGTGAGTTAACTCACTCAACCCTAGAGATTTTTGCTACTTTTCAAAATTAGAAAAAATGTATTTAAAATGAGCATGTGCATAGATAGTTTTATTCAACTATCATTATCATGTAAAAACTAATAACATTAGTTTTGATACCACGCCTATAATTTGTCTCATAAAAATGTAATAAATAGGCATGGGGTAAAAGTAATCCGGGTAAACTACGGATATAGTCGGTGTCAGGGTTGAGTGAGTTAACCCTCTCCTTACCAACTACAGGAAAATCGTCCATTCGGTACGATGCACCAAACAACGTTCTCATCTTATTATTCTTGTTTCTCATAAACTTTGAAGACAATTAGTTTATTATAGCCATAAATTCTTGACAAAGTATTGTAAACTCATTTGCTGAACAACAATATTATGCATATAATCTACTTGTAATCTTCTTTTGAGTAAAAAATTATATTTGTTTGTGGATGTAAGTCTTGGAAGTCTAAATTTGATTCATATCGATGTCACGCCCCCGCAACGGCCGCCATCTGGTTCAAACAAAGAAAATCATTACTTTATATTCTCCATGCTGGCTAAACTTTTCATATGCCTTGTGATCAGAATGGTAAAAGTAAAAAACATGATCAAATTTATGTTTTTTTCCTCTGGAAACGCTTTATGCTCCCGAACATAATACATACATAATACCATACATACATAATACATACATACATACATACATAACAATACATACATACATACATACATACATACAACATACATACAAATACATACATACATACTATAACATACATACATACATACATATACCATACATACATACATACATACATACACATACATACATACATACATACATACAATACATACATACAATACATACATACATACATACATACATACATACATACATACATACATACATACATACATACATACATACATACAACATACATACATACATACATACATACATAACATCACATACATATCATACATACATACATCATCATACATACATACAATACATACATACATACATACATACATACATACATACATACATACATACATACATACAATACCTTCCGCCAATTATCCAGCCTGCCTGTATCCTCCTCTTAACCTCCAACTCATTGCCCCCATCTCCTTGAGCAGTTCTTCCTAAGTATTTGAATTGTCATCTTACCTTGTGTAGTGACAAGTAATGTAAAAAAACCTTGACCCAATAAATACCAACCACACTCTCAATGTGTCCCCGTTATCCACCCCTATAGGCGTCATAGTCTGATGTCACGTCCGCCCAGTAACGAGCAGCTTGGTTCTAAACAAAGAAAATCGGTCATTATTATTCTTCATGCTGGCTAAAACTTTTTCACATGTCATGTGATCAGAATGTATAAAAGTCAAAACATGATCAAATTTATAATGTTTTTCTCCTCTGGATACACTTTATGCTCGTCTGAGAAGTATTTCATAAAGGCGTCCGCCATTGTTCCGATGTTTAGAACCAGTTGCTAAGTTACTATGCGTCATTACGATGGAAGTGACGTCACGACTGTTGAAGAGTATAACCCATCGACTACTGGCTGCCAGTAAAGTTTCGAATTGTTTTTTTTAAATTGAGCTTTATATAGCGCAATATCCACTAAATGTGCTCAAAGCGCTTTACAATGCTTCCCTGGTGAACAGCAACATTTAACATCTAGGACGGGACATGACGCCTGTTAGGCGATATTACAATTTTTCCGACAAAGACAACGCTGTTTAACGGCCAGGTACTCATTTTACACCTGAGTACGGTGAGAGAATGTGAGTAAAGAGCCTTTTCCAAGGACTCAACTATGCGCCGAGCGCAAAGATCGAACCCAGGACCTTCCGATCCGAAAGCGAGTGTCAAACCACTAGACCACATAGCCGCACATTTTAAGATTCTTTGTGATGCATATAAATCCATGAACGAAATGTCTTCTGGCTCTTTACATCAAAGACCTAAATTCTCTCTATAGCATGCGCTTGGCTAAGGTACTCATAACATTGCCATCCAGAAGTATAACGGACCAACACACAAAACTCTGTGTATCCATGAACGTTTATAGTCAGGTTAATACAGTTTAGTGAGAATTACTCATAAACGAGGATAGCAAAAACAGTAACAAAGACCGGAGTGACGTCAACTTGGAACAATCTATAAACCAGAGCGAGCTTTGAGATCTGCTGACTCTTTATTGATTAACGAAAGACAATTCGATTCAATAGTATGATGTCACGTCGCCCAGCAACGACGGTCATCATGGTTCAAAACAAAGAGAAAATCGGTACGTTTTAATCTTAATGCTGGCTAGAACTTTTCATATGTCTTGTGATCAGAATGTGTAAAAGTCAAAACATGATCAGATTTATTATGTTTTTTTCCTCCCTCTGGATACGCTTTTATGCTCGTCGAAGAAATATTTTATATGGGCGTCCGCCATTGTTCCGATAGTTTAGAGCCAGTTATTAAGTTTCCATGCGTCATTACGAGGGACGTAACGTTACGACTGTTGAAGCGTATGTGACCCTTCGCCTCAAAACGGTATTAAGTCGGGATAGTTGAGATGTTGAAAATGGAATTTGTAGCCAGAAATATCACGTTTAAGTTGAGTTTATTTGCTTTATAGAGGAGAAGGAATATCAAATTTTACTGTGCTAAATACCAGCGTTTCATATTTTTGACCAGTTTAACTATAATTTGACTTTTTAGCATCTGGTCTATCCCGACATAATATCGTGTTGAGACGAGGGGTCACGTATTTTCAAACAAATTTAACATTAACCCTGTCCTACCATTGCCCCTCGGTTATGAAGTAGCATAAGTTTTAACCTTCTCCTTACCAACCATAGCAAAATCGTCACATTCGTTACGACGATAAAATCAACAATTTTCTCATTCAGATTTCTTTTGTATAGGGGGAAGAGTAGCGTCCCTTGATTGGAAGTCACGAGCGGAAAAGTTATTAGAGAGAGAACGTCATGTTGGTTGTGCGGCATGAGACACTTCACCGATATTGAGGACGAGAGAGACGCATGCGCAAAACCATTTGACGTTCTCTCTGTAAGGTGACGTCCAATCTAGGGACGCTACTCTTCCGCTAATCTCATTCCCTATATCATGAAATTTAAAGAAAATGTTAGTTTTAGTTTTATTTACTAAACAAAATATGTATTGCATGTTCTAATTCCCTTTGGGTAAGAGTTTTAGAATTTTATATAACGATGTGTGATAATGATGTTTTTTAAAAATTAAAAAAAAAAAATTAAAAATTGAGATTTATATAGCGCAATATCCACTAAATGTGATCAAAGCGTTTTACAACGGGTCCCTGGTCAACTGCAACATTTAACATGAAGAACGAGACATGTCACCTGTTAGGCGATATTACAATTTTTTGAGGAAAATCTATGAAAAGATCAGAAAGGAGAAGAGTTTAAGCTAGATTATTCTTCCCTTCATTTGACATTTCAAAAAAGAACCTGAAAACAAAACTTTTTTCCCTTGCCTTTTAGTCCGTTAAATACTAACGATAGAGTGAAAATGGAAAGGCTTCCTATGGGAACAATACAGACAATGGACGTTTAATATTATTATATATTATTAATTATTATTATTATTATTATTATTATTATTATTATTATTATTATTATTATTATTATTATTATTATTATTATTATTATATTATTATTATTATTATTATTATTATTATTTATTATTATTATCATTATTATATTATTATTATTATTATTATATTATTATTATTATTATTATTATTATTATTATTATTATTATTATTATCATTATTATTATTATTAAATATTATTATTATTATTATTATTATTTTATTATTATTATTATTATTATATTATTATTAATTATCATTATTATTATTATCATTATTATTATTATTGACTATCCACAACGAAAGAGAGGAGGGTAAGTCGACCAAGCAAACAACAATGTTTGTGACGAAGCACTGGATTGAGGTGAAGGCAGCCAGACAAACTTGGGTCCAGATATTATAAGGAAGACCCCCCCCCTCCAAATAAAAATCTAAAAAAAAAAAAAAAAAAAAAAAACAAAAAAAATAAAAAAAAAAAAAAAAAAACCGAGCCAGATGGAAAGATGTGCTGTTATTGGTCCTTCCCCCCCCCCCCCCCCCCCGCGCCCCTATGTTCCACAATACTTCAAGAGCCTGCGTTAGGTCACGTTTGACATTTGTGACCCTTCGCCTCAAAACGGTATTAAAGTCGGATAGTTGAGATGTTGAAAATGAATTTGTAGCCAGAGATATCACGTTTAAGTTGAGTTTATTTGCTTTATAGAGGAGAAATAATATCAAATTTACTGTGCTAAATATCAACGTTTCATATTTTTGACCAGTTTAACTATAATTTGACTTTTATCATCTGGTCTATCCGACATAATACCGTTTTGAAACGAGGAGTCACATTTGGAGTAAAAGCATGACTCTCTGTAAGATTAGTTTTGTAGAGGAAGAAAAACAAGTTTGAAGAACGAGCTGAATTCAAACAAGGCTGTGATCGACACCGTTCTGCAAACACTTGGCAAAGTCACGTCAGAACTTTTTGATTAATCAAGGTAAATAATTCAAAAGTATAAAATTAACAGCTCCACAATTTTGAAGACACAATTTTATACTTTGCCAAAAGGACATTAGATCCTCGACCGAATGGTTTGTTATACGATTATAATTTATAATAACGCAATTTTATATTTTATAATAATATCATTATAACTAATTTTACGATGACTTTTCTTAACCCACCCTTTTATACAGTTTATCTTTTGTTCTATCTTTCTATCAATCTATCAATCTATCTATCTATCTATCTATCTATCTATCTATCTATCTATCTATCTATCATCTATCTTATCTATCTATCTATCTATCTATCTATCTATCTATCTATCTATCTATCTATCTATCTATCTATCTATCCTATCTATCTATCTATCTATCTATCTATCTATCTATCTATCTATTCTATCTATCTATCTATCTATCTATCTATCTATCTATCTATCTATCATATCTATCTATCTATCTATTATCTATCTTCTATCATCTATCTATCTATCTATCTATCTATCTATTTATCTATCTATCTATCAACTATCTATTTATCTATCTATTATCTATCTATCTATCTATCTATCTCATCTATCTATCTATCTATCTATCTATCTATCTATCTATCTATCTATCTATCTAATCTATCATATTCTATCAATCATATCTATCTATCATCAATCTATCTATCTATCTATCTATCTATCTATTATTATCTATCTATCTATCTATCTATCTATCTATCTATCTATCTATCTATCTATCACTATCTATCTATCTATTTTTCTATCTATCTATATATCTATCTATCTATCTATCTATCTAGCTATATATCTATCCATTCATCCATCCCTTTATCTCTTTTTAAAATTATCCATCTATCTAACTTTCTATCTATTTATCTATTTATTTCTCTTCTCTTCTCTCTTCTCTCTCTCTCTCTCTCTCTCTCTCTAAATTATAAATATATAATATTAATATAATATATTATATATATTATATATATATATATATATTATAGGCGTTAATGTTGGTACTTAAACGAAGAAATTTAAAGATGAATAGACGTTGTCTCATCCATAAAGACGATTTGCCTCAAAATGTTACGTATTATAACAAATTAAAACATTAAGAAATTAGCCCTCTCCATACCAGACATTTTTAGAATTGTCCCTGAAACTTCACAATCACCCGACACAAAAATATAATTTTTTTCTAATCAAACAGAAAAGGAACAAGTACATTCCATACACAATAATGTCCAATGTCTATTATTTATCGCTATAACAAAATGTTTTCTTTATAATTTGTGATGTACACAGGATATCAAAATAATACAATTGTTCGTTTCATCGTAACGAATGTGATGATTTTCCTATGGATGGTAAGGAGAAGGTTAACCCTCTCCTTACCAGCCATTTTCAGGATTTTCCCCAAAATTTAACACCCAGCTAACACAAAATATATTTTTATCACTCAAACATCATAGCAGTGACGTTCCTGCTATAATAATTTCTTTAGCAAAACATGCTCTACAACACACAGTTCATTTTGTTAAAATTTAATGATGTACAAAAGAAATTTGAATAAGAAAAAATATTGATTGTATCGTAACGAATGTGACGACTTTCCTATAGTTGGTAAGGAGAGGGTTAAGGGAGCAGGCACCGGTGTAAGATAAAGAAATGAACAAGTGTGTATGAAAGGCGACAGACAAAGCAAGAAAGAAAAAATACAAGAAAAAAACCCCCAAAAAAACAAAAAACAAAACAAAACAACAACAACAACAAAAAACAATGCCATAAACTTTGTCGTCCTCGACCGGGATGGAACCTCAGACCTTCTGATTACCGCCGGCCAGACGTGC
>NC_088368.1:40812386-40822386 GCF_034508935.2 Berghia stephanieae | reverse complement strand
ATTTTTGTCATCTTGGAAACATGGCTTAATCATTCATATGATGATCCAATTATGAAAGCAATTACACCCGAAGGCTTTTGTATTAAATCATTTCCACGCATTGGGAGGAAAGGAGGTGGTATTGCAATTATTTACAACTTGTCACTCTTTGACAAGATATCATTTCACCATGATAATTTTAGAAGTTTTGAATACGCTGGATTTGCCATTCATGAAAATAATTTTAAAAAGTCGTTTCACTGTGTCTACCGCCCACCACCAAGCCAACAAAACAAAATATCAACAATTGATTTTTTATCTGAGTTCGGAGAATTTATGTCAATGCAATCCATTAACAAAAAGCATAATATTTTTATGGGTGATTTTAACATTGATTATTTCGGAAACAAAAATGAATCGAAAGTATTTCGGGAGATTATTGACACAAACAACTATATTCAACTTGTAAGCGGTCCTACAAACAACCATGGCCACACAATAGATCATGTCATTACAGACATTGAACATTCTCTCTCTTCATCTGTCTCAAATATTGATAAATTAATCTCTGACCATCATTTAATTGTGTTTTGCGTTTTATTTCCAATGAAGCACGAAGTAAAAAAGATGATAACATCTCGTAATTTGAAGAATATAAACATGAACATTTTTAAACAAGACCTTGACCATAACGTTAAAAATAAACATGATGCGAATGGTCTCCACGAGTCAATTGTTGGTTCGGTGGACAAGCATGCTCCCTTAACAACTAGAGCAGTAAAAGTGAGACGTCAAGCACCCTGGTATAATACCGAAATAAAATTAAATGGATTAGCCAGGAGGCGGGCAGAAAGAAAATGGCTCAAGTCCAGAGATGCTGTCGATAAGAAGCGATACATCGCGGCTAGAAATGATGCAAAAGCCGTCAATTTCAGGGCCAAAAAGAAATTCTATGAAGAAAGCCTCAAAAACGTGGGACGTTCGAGACAATTCTTTGCCTTGACCAAGGAACTGCTGGGACAACAGACGCAACCAGCTCTCCCATCTTTAATCGATCGTGCAGATCTACCAACTCGCTTTGGTCAATATTTTAAAGAAAAAACGGATACCATCAGGAAGGAACTCTCGTCTGAATCGATCCCTACAACATTTGACAAGTTTCATGGTGATTCGTTAACACATTTTTCAAAGATTACTGAAGCTGACTTACGTGATTGCATTATGTCGTCTCCAACTAAAAGTTGTGATTTAGACCCCTTAAATACTGCCATTTTAAAAAAATGCATTGATGTAATTTTAACACCATTTACATGTATTGTTAATAATTCGTTGCAGTCAGGTGCTGTACCAGACATTTACAAAGTTGCTCATGTCAAACCCCTTTTGAAAAAACCTGATCTCGATAAAGAGAACTTAAAAAACTATCGCCCTGTCTCTAATCTTCCTTTTCTCTCTAAGATCTTAGAAAAGCTTGTTTTGAAACAATTACTGTCTCATCTTAAAAATAATTGTCTTGAAGAAAAATTTCAGTCTGCTTATAGGCAACATCATTCGACGGAAACCGCACTTGTTAGGGTTGTTAATGATCTCCTCTCTGTTATAGACAATGGTTCATGTTCTTTGCTGAATTTGCTTGACCTATCGTCTGCTTTTGATACTATTGATCATAATCTTCTTCTCAAACGTCTTGAAATTACTTATGGCGTGTCTGGTGCAGCGCTTGATTGGTTTAGGTCATATTTGTTTAATCGTAAACAGATTATTACGGTGGATGAATATAGATCGGAGGAAATCTTTCTTGATTGTGGGGTTCCCCAGGGTTCAGTACTTGGACCCGTTCTTTTTGTTTTGTACGTTGGCCCTCTGTCTAAAATCATCAGAAGTTTTGGTCTGTCTTACCATCAATACGCTGATGATACGCAATTGTACTGCGTTTCCAATATGAGAAATTTACAAGAAGTATCAGCCAATAGTAAAAATTGTATCCAAAGTGTTAAGAAATGGATGAATGAGAACAGACTGAAACTGAATGATGATAAGACGGAGGTGCTGTATGTGGGGAACAGGAAGTGGAAAAGTGAAACAGATTTGAAGTTGGGGGATGCCTCTATTCAAATTGTTGACAAAGTGAAAAACCTTGGCACATTCTTAGACTCTGGACTGTCGATGGAGCATCAGGTTAATAATTTGGTTAGATCTCTCTTTTTCCAAATAAAAAAGATTGCTTCCATTAGACGGTTCATATCTGAGGATGTGACCAAGCACCTGGTTGTGTCCCTCGTACTATCGAAATTGGATTATTGTAATGCTCTGTTGTTTGGCGTTTCGCAATACAATCTGAAACGTCTTCAGATTGTCCAAAACAGCGCTGCCAGACTAGTATTTATGAAGCGTAGGTGCGACTCTGCCGGACCTCTACTTCATGACCTGCATTGGCTGCCTGTTGAGAAAAGAATTAAATTCAAAGCTTGTGTTTTAGTGTATCGTTGTCTTGAAGGTACTGCCCTTCCTACCTTTCAGAACTAATTGAAAGATATTCAAAACCCCGCCCCTTACGTTCGGCCAGTGATTCCACAAAACTAGTTGTCCCTCGAATTCGGAAAAATGCTGGAATGAGATCCTTTTCTCATTTCGGACCCTCTATTTGGAACGCCTTACCGCAGAGCATTCGTGAAAAAGAATCTTTGTCTATTTTTAAACGTTCGCTTAAAACATATTTGTTTCGATTTTAGTAGATGGTATGAGAAGCAAGATAGGTTTGGTTTGTGTTGTGTGTTGTGTTGTGTGTGTGTATGTGTGTGTGTGTGTGTGTGTGCTTGTGTGTGTGAATGATTATGTTTCAGCCAAAGTAATTTGTAATTTAAGCGCTTAGAGTCTGGTGTCTCGGAGTTATAGCGCTATATAAGTTTTCAGCATTATTATTATTATTATTATCATCATCACCATCATCATCATCATCATCATCATCATCATCATCATCATCATCATCATCATCATCATCATCATCATCATCATCATCATCATCATCATCATCAACATCATCATCATCATCATCATCATCATCATCATCATCATCATCATCATCATCATTCACATCATCATCATCATCACCATCATCCATCATCACGTCATCATCATATCATCATCATCATCATCATCATCATCATCATCATCATCATCATCATCTCATCATCTCATACATCATCATTCATCATCATCATCATCACTCAAACATCATCATCATCTCATCACATCATCATCATCATCATCATCATCATCATCATCATCATCATCATCATCATCATCATCATCATCATCTCATCATCATCATCATCATCACCGTCATCATCATCATCATCATCATCATCATCATCTTCATCATCATCATCATCATCATCATCATCATCATCATCAACAACAATAACAACCACAGCAACATCATGATCAAACGGTGGTATGTTCTAGGCCATCATCCTCATCATCAAATTAAGGAGCAGGAACTGGTGTAAGATAGAGATCTGAACAAGCGTGTATGAAACAGTGCCAGACAAAGCAAGAAAGAAAAATACAAGAAAAAAAAAACCTTCCCAAAAATTCAGTCGACCTCGATCATGTAATTTAACCCGTCTGACCGGTAATCAGAAGGTCTGAGGTTCGATCCTCAGTCAAAGTCGACTGATTTTTCGGGATGTTTTTTTATTCTTGTATTTTTCTTTCTTGCTTTGTCCGGCACCTTTCATGTTAAGTTCTTTGTCTTTTGAAGAACTTAACAGAAGGACACGTAAAAGGAATTTTCTAAGTAAGCTAAAATCATTTTATTATTCACTTTTTTTTTCAGTGCGGCTATGTGGTCTAGTGGTTTGACAATCGCTTTCGGCGCATAGTTGAGTTTTGGAAAATGCTCTTTACGGACATTCTCTCATCGTGTAAAATGAGTACCTGGCCGGTAACAGCGTTGTCTTAGTCCGAAAAATTGTAATATCGCCTAACAGGCCGCATGTCCCGTCCTACATGTTAAATGTTGCTGTTGACCAGGGACCCCCTGTAAAGCGCTTTGAGCACATTTAGTGGATATTGCGCTATATAAAGCTAAAAATAAATATTTTTCTTACTCAAACAGAAATAACAAAAAAACTTGAGCTTTTATTGTAGAGTAATAATATCTACTTAACGTGCTCAAAGCACTTTACAAAGGGTCCCCAACCGACAGCAGCATAGAACATAATGTAGAACGAAAAATGAGGCCTGTTGTTAGGCGATTTGTAACTTTTCAGACAGAGACAACGCTGTTAAACGGCTAGGTACTCATTTTGCACCTGAGTATGGTGAGAGAATGTGAGTAAAGAGCCTTTTCCAAGGAATCAACTATGTACCGAGCGAGCGAGGCTCGAACCCAGGACCTTCCAATTATAAACCGAGTGTAAGACCACTAGACCAAAGAGCCGCATTTTAATCAAGTTTATTTCACTTACTTTCGGATCGGACGGTCCTGGGTTCGAGCCTCGCTCGGCGCATAGTTGAGTCCTTGGAGAAGGCTCTTTACTCACATTCTCTCACCATACTCAGGTGTAAAATGAGTACCTGGCCGTTAACAGCGTTGTCTCTGTCCAAAAATTTGTAATATCGCCTGACAGGCGTCATGTCTCCTCCTACATGTTATGTGTTGCTGTTGGCCAGGGACCCCTTGTAAAGCGCTTTGAGCACGTTTAGTGGATATTGCGCTATATAAAAGCTCAAGTTTTTTTGTTTTTTAATTTTTTTTTTATTTGGGTTTTCCAACATAAACTTAGCTTCAAAACCAAAAAGTATAGAAAAATAAAGGGGAGTAAAAATGACGCTTATAAAATATACAAAACAACGTTTCGGCCTTTGCCCTTCTTCAGGTAAAATACCAAAAAACTTGCCCGTATTATTTCTGTCTTTTCAGAAGTATAAATATCACTATGACTTCAACCAAAAACGTTTTTCTTACTTTTCAGAAGTAAACTATTACTTTGTCTTCAACCAAATTTTTTTCTGTGTTGTTTTAAAAAGAAGTATAACTATTACTTTGACTTCAACCAAAAACTTATTTCTGTCTTTTCAGAAGTATAAATATTACTTTGACTTCAGCCAAAAACTTATTTCTGTCTTTTCAGAAGTATAAATATTACTATGACTTCAACCAAAAACTTATTTCTGTCTTTTCAGAAGTATAAATATTACTTTGACTTCAACCAAAAACTTATTTTTGTCTTTTCAGAAGTATAAGTACTATTTTGACTTCAACCAAAAACTTATTTCTGTCTTTTCAGAAGTATAAATATTACTTTGACTTCAACCAAAAACTTATTTCTGTCTTTTCAAAAGTATAGAAATTACTTTGACCTCACCAAAAACTTATTTCTGTCTTTTCAGAATTATAAATATTACTATGACTTCAACCAAAAAATGTTTCCTGTTTTTTTTCAGAAGAATAAATATTACTTTAACTTCAACCAAAAACTTATTTCTGTCTTTTCAGAAGTATAAATATTACCTTGACTTCAACCAATTTTTTTTCTGTACTTTCAGAAATATAAATATTATTTTGACTTCAACCAAAAACTTATTTCTGTCTTTTCAGAAGTATAAGTACTACTTTGACTTCAACCAAAAACTATTTTCCATCTGGTATTCCCAAAACGTCGGTGGAAACGATTGGGAGATGTATGATGGCAATGAGAAGGTGTTTTATTACAGGCAGAGCAACGGAGAATGCGGGTAAGAGCGTAGCCATCGTAAACTTATAGATAGAACGAAGTTGACGTCACACTGGTCTTTGTTATTGTTTTTTGCCATCCATGTTTATGAGAATTAACCCTCTCCTTACCAGCCATTTTCAGAATTTTCCCAAAAACTTCACACCCAACCAACACAAAAACAAACATTTCTTATTCAAACAGAAAAGCAAAAAGCACATTCTATACAGAATATTGTTCGACAATATGGGCTCTGTTAGAGAATGTTAAGTTTTTATAGCTATAGCAAAAAAGAAATGAAATCTGGATGAGAAAAATGACGGTTGCATCGTAACGAATGTGACAATTTTCCAATAGGTGTAAGGACAGCGTTAACCAGACCGTGCCATCGTTATCTTAAAGCCTGACACTAGAACCGTGGCCATCGTTATCTTAAAGCCTGACACTAGAACCGTAGCCATCGTTATCTTAAGGCCTGACACTAGAACCGTAGCCATCGTTAACTTAAAGCCTGACGCTAGAACCGTAGCCATCGTTATCTTAAAGCCTGACACAAGAACCGTAGCCATCGTTATCTTAAAGCCTGACACTAGAACCGTAGCCATCGTTATCTTAAAGTCTGACACTAGAACCGTAGCCATCGTTATCTTAAAGCCTGACACTAGAACCGTAGCCATCGTTATCTTAAAGTCTGACACTAGAACCGTAGCCATCGTTATCTTAAGGCCTGACACTAGAACCGTAGCCATCGTTATCTTAAAGCCTGACACTAGAACCGTAGCAGTTTAGTGAGAATTACCAATAAACGTGGATGGCAAAAGACAATAACAAAGAGGCGAGTGACGTCAACTTCATTCTATCTATAGACATGTATCACTGTGGCAATGTACCTAAATGAATGATATAACAACAGTTTCATAAAAGAACAAAATAATAATAAAACAAATTAATAATTGATTAAATGTGACCCACCGTGTCAAAGAGGTATTATGTCGGGATACACTATGGTAGGGAAATTGAATTCATATCCACAAATATAAAACGTGGGTTTACTTTCTCTACGTCATGGTGGAATATAAATACTATTTATTTCTTTGCAAAAACTTCTAAGGTCCAATTTCTCATCATTCTACCTCTAAATTTACAATTTTGGGTTGTGAATCATCCCGACATAATACCGTTTTGAGAAGGAGGGTCACATTTGTTTGTTAAAACATGGCCTCAATGCTCTTCCTCTGTCATTATTATTATTATTATTATTATTATTATTATTATTATTATTATTATTATTATTATTATTATTATTATTATTATTATTATTATTATTATTATGATGATGATGATGATGATGATGATGATGATGATGATGATGATGATGATGATGATGATGATGATGATGAAGAAATTGATGACTGCGAGGATGTTGGACGACATCGACGACAACAACAATAATCTTTGTACGTAATGATTTCATGTAAATGAATCAGAACTCTTTTCTAACCACGACATACGATTTAAATATTCATGATGTCCATCTATATAACTTCCATACACACCCAGCCAATCCATCTTGTCTCCTCAGCAAAGACCAAATCGAAATCCCTTCAATGGTTCAGTGTGTCTCGAAATATGCCGAGTACAAGGGAACTGCTGATGAAAATGGAGTTATAGCCGATGTATGGGACCTCCATTATGTAAGCATTAACTCTTTATCTCCCTTTGTCATGGCATGCTGGGGAGTCTTTGGTCTGGCTTCCCACCCCAACCTGTATTCCTTGTCAGCTGCATAACATCAGGAGTTGATCTGCAGATGCATGTTCCTCATATAATTAATTTTTATAGGGGTTAGTCAAGTAGCCTTCATTTTGTCTTTCCCACAGTCTCTTTCATGATTGACGGTCGCCCATTCCCCGCCACCTACTGTTTCCTGGCTTGCAGTCATCTATTTCAGTTATTCTTTCTGCTTAATGGGCCATATTTCATAAACAGAGGATCGTCACGTCCTGAGGCATTTGTGTCGATGAGAGATTCTGTGGGCCTTAAACAAAGGGATTCCAGGGATAGCTTTAACTCCCTTCCTAACAACCATTTCCAGAATTTTCCATGCACCATTACGCCAATCCTACACAAAAATCGATTTTTCTTTCTCAAACAGAAAAGCAACACTTACATTCTATATGTGACCCCTCGTCTCAAAACAGTATTAAGTCGGGATGATTCAGATGCTGAAGATGGAATTTGTAGCCAGAAATATCAGACTTGAGTTGAGTTTATATGCTTTATAGAGGGGAATGAATATTATGTTTTACTGTGCTAAATACCAACGTTTCATATTTTTTGACCACTTTAACATTAATTCGATTTTTTAGCATCTGGTCCATTCCGACATAATACCGTTTTGAGACGAGGGGTCACATATATTATATTGTTCCGCAAAATGAGCTCTACAACACAGTGTCAAGTTTTTATAGCTAGACTAGAACAAAATCTTTTCTTTAAGTTTCGTGATGCAACTACAAAAGACGTCTAACTTCTAGGTCATGGCATAAGACCGAAGGGCTAGAGCTCAGGTTGTCGATGGTTCGGATAAGTAAGTAAGTAAGTAAGTGATACAAAGAAAAATCTAGAATGTGAACATTGTTGATTTCATCGAACGAATGTGACGATTTCCCTATGGTTGATAAGGAGAGGTTAACTTTTTACCTAGTGAAGAATTCTCGATGGCATGTTTATAATCATCATCACAAATATAAATAAAATTCCCTTCATTCACCACATAGGGGAATTTGTCTCTATGGTCTATTCGAAGGGGAAGACTGGAATAACCCATTATTATAATGGTAATAGTAATAATAGCAATGGTAATAATAAAATAATAATAATAATAATAATAATAATAATAATAATAATAATAATAATAATAATAATAATAATAATAATAATAATAATAATAATAATAATAATAATAATAATAATAAATAATAATAATAATAATAATAATAATAATAATAATAATAATAATAATAATAATAATAATAATAATAATAATAATAATAATGATGATGATGATGATGATTAATATTTTTCTTACAATTTTGTTATGTGCAAAGCAACATCTGATTAAGAAAAACGGTCTTCGTATCATTATATCGTTACAGATGTGACGATTTTCTTGTGGGTGGTAAGTAGAGGGTTAAAAAAAAAAGAGAAAGTCGTGTCTCACTTCCGTATGTCTAACACACAACAAATAAAGATGGGACACAACACAGCAGTTCTAGCCCTCTGTGCTCGCTGAGTCTGCGGAGTCGATAAAATGATAGGAAACGTATAAAAGTACTTAGGAAAAATGAAACTGAGTCATTTGAATAGAAATCATATAGACAAACTAGATTCAATAACTAATTGGATTCAATAGTCTGGTGTCATATCGCCCGGCAACGGCGGCCATCGTGGTTTTAAACAAAGAAAATCGGTACCTTTTATTCTTCATGCTGGCTAGAACTTTTCATATGTCATGTGATCAGAATGTGTAAAAGTCAAAACATGATCAGATTTATAATGTTTTTTTTTTTCCCCTCTGGATCCACTTTTATGCTTGTCGGAGAAATATTTCATAAGGGTGTTCCGATAGGTTAGAGCCAGTTACTAAGTTACCATGCGTCATTACGAGGGACGTGACGTTACGACTGTTGAAGCGTATTACTAAATAAAAAATAATTAAAATAGCCAAAAGGCTATCTTCGTGAATCTAGAGGACGTCGGCAACAATTGGGTTGCCAGATTCATTTCAGGCATTCTGCCAACTGGATTGATAAAATCTGCCAAATACCACAACAATCTGCCAAATACCACAAAAATCTGCCAAATACCACAAAAATCTGCCAAACAGTACTATTTATAGTAGATACCCCCTTTGGAAATTCACCAGTTTTTAAAAACAAAAAATTCGCAAGGCCAATGTTATAAATGTTTTTTTTTTCATTTCCCAAGTTTAAAAAAATCACTAATACATAAAAAGTGCCATGGAAAACGTGGAGTAGACTTATACATTCATTCCTAGGCCTCGGAAAATAAAATCTGCCAAATATCTGCCAAACTGCCAAACCGTTTTTTTCTGCCAGACGACTTCAAATTCTGTCAAAAAAAAAGGACATTTGGCCGAAAACATTGGCAACCCTGGGCAACACACAAGCATAGACAATCGAACTAGGTCAGGTTGTCGGGTCAAGGTTATGGCACTGTGTCGTCTGCTAAACCCATGACAAGATAGGCTTCAACAGTCGTGACGTCACTTCCCTCGT
>NC_088368.1:40803472-40812288 GCF_034508935.2 Berghia stephanieae | reverse complement strand
CGACATACGATTTAAATATTCATGATGTCCATCTATATAACTTCCATACACACCCAGCCAATCCATCTTGTCTCCTCAGCAAAGACCAAATCGACCTCCCTTCAATGGTTCAATGTGTCTCGAAAGATGCCGAGTACAAGGGAACTGCTGATGAAAATGGAGTTATAGCAGATGTATGGGACCTCCATTATGTAAGCATTAACTCTTTTAACTCCCTTTGTCATGGCATGCTGGGGAGTCTTTGGTCTGTCTTCCCACCCCAACCTGTATTCCTTGTCAGCTGCATAACATCAGGAGTTGATCTGCAGATGCATGTTCCTCATATAATTAATTTTTATAGGGTTTAGTCAAGTAGCCTTCATTTTGTCTTTCCCACAGTCTCTTTCATGATTGACGGTCGCCCATTCCCCGCCACCTACTGTTTCCTGGCTTGCAGTCATCTATTTCAGTTATTCTTTCTGCTTAAAGGGCCATATTTCATAAACAGAGGATCGTCACGTCCTGGGTCATTTGTGTCGATGAGAGATTCTGTGGGCCTTAAACAAAGGGATTCCAGGGATAACTTTAACTCCCTTCCTACCAACCATTTCCAGAATTTTCCATGCACCATCACGCCAACCTTACACAAAAATCAATTTTTCTTTCTCAAACAGAAAAGCAACACTTACATTCTATATGTGACCCCTCATCTCAAAACGGTATTAAGTTGGGATGATTAAGATGCTGAAGATGGAATTGTAGCCAGAAATATCAGACTTAGTTGAATTTATTTGCTTTATAGAGGGGAATGAATATCATATTTTACTGTGCTAAATACCAACGTTTCATATTTTTTGACCAGTTTAACATTAATTCGATTTTTTAGCATCTGGTCCATCCCGACATAATACCGTTTTGAGACGAGGGGTCACATATATTATATTGTTCAGCAAAATGAGCTCTACAACACAGTGTCAAGTTTTTATAGCTAGAACAAAAACTTTTCTTTAAATTTCGTGATGCAACTACAAAAGACGTCTAACCTCTACGTCATGGCACGAGACAGAAGGGCTAGAGCTCAGGTTGTCGATGGTTCGGATAAGTAAGTAAATAAGTAAGTGATACAAAGAAAAATCTAGAATGTGAACATTGTTGATTTCATCGTAACGAATGTGACGATTTCCCTATGGTTGATAACTTCTTAACAGGTGAAGAACCCTGAATGCATGTTTATCATCATCATCATCACAAATATAAATAAAATTCCCTCCATTGATCTATGGTCTATTGGAAGGGGAAGACTGGAATAAACCATTATTATAATGGTAATAGTAATAATAGCAATGGTAATAATAATAATAATAATAATAATAAATAATATAATAATAATAATAATAATAATAATAATAATAATAATAATAATTAATAATAATAATAATAATAATAATAATAATAATAATAATAATAATAATAATAATAATAATAATAATAATAATAATAAAATAATAATAATAATAATAATAATAATAATAAATAATAATAATAATAATAATAAATATAATAAAATAATAATAATAATAATAATAATAATAATATAATAATAATAATAATAAATAATAATAATAATAATGAATAATAATAATAATAATAATAATAATAATAATAAATAATAATAATAATAATAATAATAATAATAATAATAATAATAATAATAATAATATAAATAATATATATAAAAATATATAATAATAATAATAAAATAATAATAATAATAATAATAATAATAATACTAATAATATAATAATAATAATAATAATAATTACATAATAAAATAATAATAATATAATAATAATAATAATAATAATAATAATAATAATAATAATAATAATAATAATAATAATAATAATAATAATAATATTGGCCTAATTTGTGTGGCTATGTGGTCTAGTGGTATGATACCCGCTTTCGGATAGGAAGGTTCTGGGTTCGAGCCTCGTTCGCTCGGCGCATAGTTGAGTCCTTGGAATAGACTCTTTACTCATATTCTTAAGTGTAAAATGAGTACATGGCCGTCAACAGTGTTGTCTCTGTCGGAAAAATTGTAATATCGCCTAACAGGCATCGTGTCCCATTGTACATGTTACGTGTTGTTGTTGATCAGGGACCCTTTGTAAAGCGCTTTAAGCAAATTTAGTGGATATTGCGTTATATAAAAGCTCTATTTAAAAAAACAATTTCAGCTCTTATTAGGTATTGTATTGTATTGTATTGAATCCCAGACTTCATTCCTCCTCAGGGCCCACACAGCGACAGATACTATCTCCTGGATCGTAGAAATTGTTCCCCGTTTCGCGATTTCGGTGATCTGAATGAGACGCACACGATTGACGTGAGATTCCATAACTACAGCCCAGGTGTTGTTCCCGCCGGAGTCTTCAAGAAAACCATCTCCCCTTGTGTTCCTAAGAAACCAGTTCTTGACAAGAACAAAAAAATTTTCGACCTCATTAGTAGTCTCTTGTCGGATTTGAAGAAGTTCTTCACTTATCTACTTTCTGAATAACTCTTATATCTGTTGCTGAATAAACTCTTACATCAACTTGTGTTTCCCATTCAATGACTGCGTTATTATTATTATTATTATTATTATTATTATTATTATTATTATTATTATTATTATTATTATTATTTTATTATTATTATTATTATTATTATATTATTATATTATTATTATTTATTATTATTATTATTATTATTATTTATTATTTATTATTATTATTATTATTATTATTATTATTATATTATTATTATATTATTATTATTATTATTATTATTATTATTATTATTATTATTATTATTATTATTATTATTCTCACTGGTCAAGACGATGTGGCTACCAGAAGATAGTTTAGTGGCAAAGGAGGTTACAGCTCATGATGGTGGAAATGAAATATAATGGAATACTCTTCAACAGTCATGACGTCACTTCCCTCGTAATGACGAATGGTCACTTAGTAACTGGCTCTTAACTATCGGAACAATGGCGGACGCCCTTATGAAATATTTCTCCGACGATCATAAAAGTGTATCCAGAGGAGAATAACATTATAAATATGATTATGTTTTGACTTTTATACATTCTGATCACAAGACATATGAAAAGTTCTAGCCAGCATGAAGAATAATAAATACCGATTTTCTTTGTTTAGAACCAGGATGGCCGCCGTTGCTGGGCGACGTGACATCAGACTATTGAATCCAATACTCCAGAGAGTCTCGAGAGGAAGATATAAATGTGCGGCTATGTGGTCTAGTGGTATGACACTCTCTTTCGGGTCGGAAGGTACAGGGTTCGAGCCTCGCTCGACGCATAGTTGAGTCCTTGGAAAAGGCTCTTCACTCACATCCTCTCACCGTACTCAGGTGAGAAATGAGTATCTGGTCGTTAACAGAGCTGTCTCCGTCCGAAAAAAAATGTAATATCGCCTAACAGGCGTCATGTAACATCGGACATGTTAAGTACTGATGTTGGCCAGGGACCCTTTGTAAAGCGCTTTGAGCACCTTTGGTGGATATTGCGCTATATAAAAAGCTCAAAAAATCTCAATTGTGACCCATCGTCTCAAAACGGTATTATGTCGGAACGAACCATATTCTTAAAAGCGGAAATTATTGTCAAAATGGTCAAAAATATAAAATGTTAGCTTAAGCACCCTAAAATATAGTAGCCATTCTCCTCAATAAAACATACCTACTCAACCCAAGTCTGATATTTCTGGCTATAAATTCAATTTTCAACACCTTAACCATCCCGACTTAATACCGTTTTGAGGCGAAGGGTCACGATTTAGAATGGGAAAAAATATTGCTATGACACCACTTCAGCATTAGCATCTAGCTATAACTCTCTTGGCTTTAAATAAATATATAATTTTCAGCTTTTCATGTAAATAGACGCTGGTTGAACATCTTGTAATGCAAATATATGGTGTACGCATCAAGTGCACTTATAGAGAATGAGATTAGCGGAAGAGTAGCGTCCCTTGATTGGACGTCACCCATAGTCTGTGACGTGAGCGGCGGAAAAGTGATTAGAGAGAGAACGTCATATTGGTTGTGCGCATGCCTCTCTCGTCCTCGCTAAGCAAAGCTAGTGTTTGAGCAAATTATGAACTTTACTCAATGTCTCAATCGTCTCTATGTTATAGATAGTTCGAAGATGACGCCACTCAGGTCTTTGTTGATGTTTTTTGCCATCCGCGTTTATGAGTAATTCTCACTGAACTGTATTGTCCCGACTATAAACGTTCATGGATACACACAGTTTTGTGTGTTGGTCCGTTATACTTCCGGATGGCAATGTTATGAGCTTCTTAGTCAAGCACATACTATCTATACAGAATAAATTTATCTTTGCGTTTCATAAGGAGGAAAGGGGCAAAGCGAGTGTTTGAGCAAATTATGAACTTTACTCAATGTCTCAATCGTATCTATGTTATAGATAGTGTTGCGCTTGGCTCAGAAGCTCATAACATTGCCATCCGGAAGTATAACGAACCAACACACAAAACTGTGTGTATCCATGAATGTTTATAGTCTGGTTAATACAGTTCAGTGAGCATTACTCATAAACGCGGATGGCAAAAAACAATAACAAAGACCTGAGACTGTGACGTCATCTTCGAACTATCTATAGATAGTGTTGCGTTTGGCTACGAAGCTCTCAACATTGCCATCCGGAAGTGTAACGGACCAATACACAAAACTATGTGTAACCTTAAGCGTTTACAGTCTGATTAATACAGTTAAGTGAGAATTATTCATACACGAGGATGGCAAAAAACAAACAAAATACAAACAAATAACAAAACAATAACAAAGACCTGAGTGACGTCAACTGCATGCTATCGATATGTTTGTATTGAGAATAGAGCTTTAGTGCTCTAGTGGTATGACACTCGCTTTCGGATCGGAAGGTCCTGAGTTCGAGCCTCGAGCTCGGCCCCTAGTTGAGTCTTTGGAAAAGGGTCTTTAATCACGTTCTCACACCGTACTCATGTGTAAAATTAGTACCTGGCCGTTAACAGTGTTGTCTTTGACCGAAAAATTGTAATATATCCTAACAGGCGTGATGCCCCGTCCTACATGTTAAATGTTGCTGTTGACCAGGGACCCCTTGTAAAGCGCTTTGAGCACATTTAGTGGAAATTGCTCTATATAAAGCTCAGTTGTTGTTTTTTAAAAGAAGTGTTTTGAAGTCGAAATTTTCCTTGTTTTGTTTTTTGTTCTCTTTTGAAGCTGTTATATTTATTTATTTTGCATGTAGCTCGCAACTGCTGTCACTGCTACCAGCTTGGTTTCACTCAAAAAGTTAACCCTCTCCTTACCACCCATAGGGAATGAGATTAGCGGAAGAGTAGCATCCCTTGATTGGACGTCACCTTACAGAGAGAACGTCAATTTGGTTTTGAAGAGTCTCAAGCCGCTTTCACCGGAAGCGAGGACGAAAGACTCATGCGCACAACCAACATGACGTTCTCTCTCTAATCACTTTTCCGCCGCTGACGTCACAGACTATGGGTGGCGTCCAATCAAGGGACGCTACTCTTCCGCTAATCTCATTCCCTATAGGAAAATCGTCACACTTGTTATGATGCAGCCAACAATCTTCTTATTCTGATTTCATTTCTGTTATAGTTATAGCTATAAAAACTCGACACTGTGTTGCAGAGCTCATTTTTCTGAACAAATTATAGCATGTACTCGTTGCTAATCTGTTTGAAAAATATATTTAATGTTGGGTGAGTATGAAATTTAGGGTAAATTCTGAAAAAAGCTGGTAAGGAGAGAGTTTAGAAGTGAACACATTATTCTTGTAATATTGTTACAATATGTGACCCTTCGCCTAAAAACGATATTAAGTTGAGAGGGTTAAGATGTTGAAAATTGAATTTATAGTCAGAAATATCAGACTTGTGTTGTGTTTGTATGTTTTATTGAGGAGAATGGATACCATATTTTACGGTGCTATTGCCAACAATTTATATTTTTGACCAGTTTTAACATTAAATTCGGCTTTTAAGCATCTGGTTCGTTCCGACATAATACCGTTTTGAGACGAATGGTCACAAATTTGTGTAAACGTCTTGTGAACGAGTTGTTGACGTCACCTCGCGTCAACTCACACGATAGATAGAACGAAGATGACGTCACTCAAGCCTTTGTTATTGTATTTTGCCATCCACGTTTGTGAGTAATTCTCACTAAACTGTATTATCCAGACTATAAAAGGTCATGATTGCACAATGTTTTGTGTGTTGGTCCGTTATACTTCCGGATGGCATTGTTGTGAGCTTCTTAGCCAAGCGCATACTATCTACCTTACCCAGCAGAAAAATTGATTTTTTAAAATAGAAAAAAAGCTCTCCATAAAACAACTTTATGTTCTTATTAATCAAACAAATATCATTCTTCAAAGTTTATGGTTTACAAAATTAATCTGAATTAGTCCTTTCGCCTTTGTCTGTTGTCCTTCATAAATTCTGTAATTCCAGAAACTCTTCGGTCTGTTTGACATCAACGTTCATTTTCAGTAAGTTTTAATGACTTAGAGATGCTCAGGAAGTTCTGAATTTTAATGCCATAATTTCGTAATGCTACGAATTGTTCGTAGTAACCGGCAGGTTTGCTATAGCATTAACTGTGCGGCTATGTGGTCTAGTGGTATGACAATCGCTTTCGGATCGGAAGGTCCTGGGTTCGGGCCTCGCGCTCGGCGCACAGTTGAGTCCTTGGAAAAGGATCATTCCTCACATTCTCTCATCGTACTCAGGTGTAAAATGAGTACCTGCCGTTAGCAGCGGTGAACTTTGTTCGAAAAATTGTAATATCGCCTAACGGGCGCATGTCATGTCTCGTCCTACAGGTTAAATGTTGCTCTGGACTAGGGACCCCTTGTAAAGCGCTTTGAGCACATTTAGTGGATATTGCGCTATAATATAAAGGTCATTTTTTAAAAAAAAGAAAAAAAAATCTCAATTAACTCTATCCTCACCGATCCTTTTCAGTATTTTTCCCAAAATGGCAGGTTTACCCAGAAGAAAAATTTATTTTTTAAACACAAACAAGAAACTCTACAATACAACTTTATGTTCTTATTAATTAACTCACTCAATCCTAGAGATTTTTGCTACTTTTCAAAATTGGAAAAAATGTATTAAAAATGAGCTTGTACATAGATAGTTTTATTCAACTATTATTAACATACACAAACTAATAACATTAGCTTTGATATAACGCCTACAATTTGTCTCACAAAAATGTAATAAATAGGCATGGGGTAAAAGTAACCCCGAATAAACTACGGATATAGTCGGTGTTAGGGTTGAGTGAGTTAAATAAAGGTCATTCTTCAAAGGTTGTTATGTACAAAATAAATCTGAATAAAAAAAAATGTATATATTGTGTTGTAACAAATGTGACGAATTTGATGGTGGTGAGGAGAGGGTTAACGTGCAGGTGGTGAGGAGAGGGTTAACGTGCAGGTGGTGAGGAGAGGGTTAACGTGCAGGTGGTGAGGAGAGGGTTAACGTGTTGGCGAGCGGAGTCAGTCAGATGATCACCTAAAAAAATAATTTTAAATTGAGCTTTTATACAGCGCAATATCCACTGAATGTGCTCAAAGCGCTTAACAAATGGTCCCTGGTCAACAGCAACACTTAACATGTAGGACGGGACATGATGACGCCTGATAGGCGATATTACAATTTTTTCGGACAAAGAAAGACAAAGCTGTTAACGGCCAGGTACTAATTTAACACCTGAGCACGGTGAGAGAATGTGAGTAAAGAGCCTTTTCCAAGGACTCAACTATGCGCCGAGCGAGCGAGGCTGGAACCCAGGACCTTCCGATCCGAAAGCGAGTGTCATACCACTAGACCACATAGCCGATTACCTAATCAGTTGAGAGAAGAGAGTTCACACAATAGCGAAATTAATTTTGTGTGGATGGATGGCTCTCAGAGGCTTGTGGGACTGCTCGCTGATCTCTCTCTCTCTCTCTCTCTCTCTCTCTCTCTCTCTCTCTCTCTCTCTCTCTCTCTCTCTCTCTCTCTCTCTCTCTTTCAGCTAGGTGTAGGGAGCCGTGATAAAATTATAAAAACCAAAACCATGAAATAATAGTGCTTAACTTTTTGACAAAAGGAGCTATATATAAAACATTTCAAGTTTATATATATATATAATATATATATATATATATATTATATATATAATATTATATATATATATATATATATATATATATATATATGCGGCAATTTTTGACCAGTTCTAACATTATGCATTATGTTCGGCTTTTAAGCATCTGGTTCGTTCGGACATAATACCATTTTGAGACGAATGGTCACATATACGAAAACGAGTGTCATACCACACGGCCTCATAGCCGCACAAAATGCATAGTAGGCCTCCTTCAAACATATTTCAAACTAGATCTAGATATCATGTTACTCTCGCAATTATTTGAATTTTTATATCTTAACCTTATTTCTAAATTGTATTTACTCAAACACTCGTTTCGTCCTTTTAGCTCGACTCGCAAGGACAGGAGATAAATTTACTCTGTAACCCTGGTATATTTATATAAAGAAGACGTTAAATAAACATCAATTTGCACGAAGAGTTGAAAATTGTTAATAAATATCTTCTACTTTTCACCCTCTCCTTACCGGCCAGTTTCAGAATTGTCCCCAAAACTTCACATCCATTCCCAACACAAAAATGCGGCTATGTGGTCTAGTGGTATGACACTCACTTTCGGATCTGAAGGTCCTGGG
>NC_088368.1:40788197-40803372 GCF_034508935.2 Berghia stephanieae | reverse complement strand
TTGAAACAATTATTTATTAACCCATAAATTTTTGACACTGATTGTAAACTCATTTGCTGAACAACAATATTATCTTAATTACTTTTAATCTTCGTTTGAAAGAAAATTATATTTTGGTGTTGGGTGGATGTGAAGTTTAGGGAAGCCCTAAAAATTGGGTTTCAGATCTGATGTCACGCCCCCGGCAAGGGCCCGCCACTTGTTTTTTAAACAAAAAAATCTTTATTTTTATATTCCCATGCTGGCTAGAACTTTCATACCTTTGATCAGAATGTGTAAAAGTAAAAACATACAAATTTAGGTTTTTTTTCCTCGAAACCTTTATTCCCCCGGGAAAGAATACATACATAACCATAAACATACAAAATTTACATACATTGCATAACATACATACATACATACAACATACATACATACATACATACATACATACATACATACATACATACATACATACATACATACATACATACATACATACATACATACATACATACATACATACATACATACATACAACATACATACATACATACATACATACATACAATACATACATACATACATACATACATACATACATACAACATCATACATACATCATACTACATACATACAACATACAATACACATCATACATACATACATACATACATACATACATACATACATACATACATACATCATCATCATCATACATACATAATACATACATACATACATACATACATACATACAAACATACATACATACATACATACAACATACATACATACATACATACATACATACATACATACATACATACATACAAACATACATACATACAACTACATACATACATACATACAAATACATACATACATACATACATACATACATACATACATACATACATACATACATACATACATACATACATACATACATACATACAATATACAACATACATACATACATACATACATCATACATACATCATACATACATAATACATACATACATACATACATACATACATAACACATCATACATACATACATACATACATACAATACATACATACATAACAACATACATACATACATACAGTACATACATACATACATATACATACATACAACATAACATACATCCTTCGCCATTATCCAGCCTGCCTGTATCCTCCTCTAACCTCCAACTCATTGCCCCATCTCCTTGAGCAGTTCTTCCTAAGTATTGAATTGTCATCTTACCTTGTGTAGTGACAAGATAATGTAAAAAAACCTTGACCCAATAAATACCAACCACACTCTCAATGTGTCCCCGTTATCCACCCCTATAGGCGTCAATAGTCGAATGTCACGTCCGCCCAGTAACGAGCAGCTTGTTCTAAACAAAGAAAATCGGTCATTATTATTCTTCATGCTGGCTAAAACTTTTTCACATGTCATGTGATCAGAATGTATAAAAGTCAAAACTATGATCAAATTTATAATGTTTTCTCCTCTGGATACACTTTATGCTCGTCTGGAGAAGTATTTCATAAAGGCGTCCGCCATTGTTCCGATGTTTAGAACCAGTTGCTAATTACTATGCGTCATTACGATGGAAGTGACGTCACGACTGTTGAAGAGTATAACCCATCGACTACTGGCTGCCAGTAAAGTTTCGAATTGTTTTTTTTTAATTGAGCTTTATATAGCGCAATATCCACTAAATGTGCTCAAAGCGCTTTACAATGCGTCCCTGGTGAACAGCAACATTTAACATCTAGGACGGGACCATGACGCCTGTTAGGCGATATTACAATTTTTTCCGACAAAGACAACGCTGTTTAACGGCCGGGTACTCATTTTACACCTGAGTACGGTGAGAGAAAAGTGAGTAAAGAGCCTTTTCCAAGGACTCAACTATGCGCCGAGCGCAAAGATCGAACCCAGGACCTTCCGATCCGAAAGCGAGTGTCAAACCACTAGACCACATAGCCGACATTTAAGATTCTTTGTGATCATATAAACCATGAACGAAATGTCTTCTGGCTCTTTACATCAAAAGACCTAAATTCTCTCTATAGCATGCGCTTGGCTAAGGTACTCATAACATTGCCATCCAGAAGTATAACGGACCAACACACAAAACTCTGTGTATCCATGAACGTTTATTAGTCAGGTTAATACAGTTTAGTGAAATTACTCATAAACGAGGATAGCAAAAACAGTAACAAAGACCGGAGTGACGTCAACTTGGACACAATCTATAAACCAGAGCGAGCTTTGAGATCTGCTGACTCTTATTGATTAACGAAAGACAATTCGATTCAATAGTATGATGTCACGTCGCCCAGCAACGACGGCCATCATGGTTCAAAACAAAGAGAAAATCGGTACGTTTTAATCTTAATGCTGGCTAGAACTTTCATATGTCTTGTGATCAGAATGTGTAAAAGTCAAAACATGATCAGATTTATTATGTTTTTTTCCTCCTCTGGATACGCTTTTATGCTCGTCGAAGAAATATTTTATATGGGCGTCCGCCATGTTCCGATAGTTTAGAGCCAGTTATTAAGTTTCCATGCGTCATTACGAGGGACGTAACGTTACGACTGTTGAAGCGTATGTGACCCTTCGCCTCAAAACGGTATTAAGTCGGGATATTGAGATGTTAAAATGGAATTTGTAGCCAGAAATATCACGTTTAAGTTGAGTTTATTTGCTTTATAGAGGAGAAGGAATATCAAATTTACTGTGCTAAATACCACGTTTCATATTTTGACCAGTTTAACTATAATTTGACTTTTTAGCATCTGGTCTATCCCGACATAATATCTGTTGAGACGAGGGGTCACGTAATTTTCAAACAAATTTAACATTAACCCTGTCCTAACCATTTCCCCCCGGAATACATAAGTTTTAACCTCTCCTTACCACCATGCAAAATCTCACATTCGTTTCGAAAAAAATCAACAATTTTCCATTCGATTTCTTTGTATAGGGGAAATACGCCCTTGATTGGAATCACGACGGAAAATTATTAAGAGAGAACTCAAAATTGTTGGGCGGCATGAACCTTTAACCCAATTGAGGCAGAGAACGCTCGCAAAACATTGACGTTCTCCTGTAAGGTGACGTCCAAACTAGGGAGCTACCTTTCCCTAAACTCCCCCTATATCATGAAATTTAAAAAAATGTTAGTTTTTGTTTTATTTACTAAACAAAATAGTATTAAAGTTTTAATTTCCCCTTTGGGAAAGAGTTTTGAATTTTATATAACGATGTGTATAATGAGTTTTTTAAAAATTAAAAAAAAAAATTAAAATTGAGATTTATATAGCGCAATATCCACAAAAATGTGATCAAAGCGTTTTACAACGGCCCCTGGTCAACTGCAACTTTTAACATAAAGAACGAGAAAATGGGCACCTGTTAGGCGATATTACAATTTTTTGAGGAAAATCTATGAAAAGGTCAGAAAGGAGAAGAGTTTAAGCTAGATTATTCTTCCCTTCATTTGACATTTCAAAAAAGAACCTAAAAACAAAACTTTTTTCCCTTGCCTTTTAGTCCTTTAAATAAAAATCGATAGAGTGAAAATGGAAAGGCTTCCTAGGGGAACAAACAGACAATGGACGTTAATATTATATTATTATTACTATTATTAAATTATTATTATATCTCATCATCATCACATCATATCATCATCATCATAATTATTATCATTATTATTATTATTATTTTTTTATCATCATCATCATCATCATCATCATCATAAATTTTTATTATTATTATTATTATTATTTATTATCATCTCATCATCATAAACATCATCATCATCATATCATCTTTATTTTTATTTTTTTTATTATTATTATTATTTTTATTATATTATTTTTATTATTATTATCTTATTATTATTATTATCATTATCATCATTATTATTTTTGGGACTATCCCAAGGAAAGAGATGATGGTAAGTCGACTAAAGCAATCAATGTTTGTGACGAAGCACTGGGATTGAGTGAAGGCAGCCAGACAAACCTGGTCCAATATTTTCAAGGGGGGGCCGCCATCTTTAAAATCGTCTAGAAATTCAATTGTGCAAAATGATGCACTTCATAATTTCTGGGAATATCCGTAAGGAAATAAAAAATATCATGTCGTTTACAGAATTAAAAATCTCCACTGGTTGCTGAGCAATGGGCATTTTTCGGGTTTTCTGAAAGAGCCCTCGTATAAGGAAGACCCCCCCCCCCACTCCCCCCCCCCCCCTCCCAAATAAAAATATTAAAAAAAAAAAACCCGAGCCAGATGGAAGGAGTGCTGTTTTTGCCCCCCCCCCCCCCCCCGCGCCCTTATTTCCACAATACTTCAAGAGGGCCTGCGTTAGGTCACGTTTGACATTGAAAACCCTTTAAACTATCTGGACCCAGGTTTGTCTTTCTGCCTTCACCTCAATCCCAGTGCTTCGTCACAAATATTGTTGTTTGCTTTGGTCGACTTACCCTCCTCTCTTTCCTGTAGATAGTCAATAATAATAATGTTAATAAAATGATGATAAAATAATGAAAATAATAATGATGATAATAATAATGATAATGATAATAATAATAATAAATAACAAAAATAATAATAATGATGAAAGATGAATTTATGATAAAATAATAATAATAATTAAAAATAATTAAATAATAATGAAATGATATAATAAAAATAATAATAAAATAATAATAATAATAATAAATAATAATAATATAATAAAATAATAAAATAATAGTATAATAAAATAATAATAATAATAATAAAAAATAATAATAATAATAATAATAATAAAATAATAATAATATGAATTTATGATGAGATGATGAGATGATGATGATGATGATGAATGATGATGATGATGAATGATGATTTATGATGATTGCGCTTCCCCCCCCCCCCCCCCCCCCCCCCCCCCCCCCCCCGCCCACGCCCCGCGCTCTTATGTTCCACAATACTTCAAGAGCCTGCGTTAGGTCACGTTTGAATTTGTGACCCTTCGCCTCAAAACGGTATTAAGTCGGGTAGTTGAGATGTTGAAAATGGAATTTGTAACCAGAGATTCACGTTTAAGTTGAGTTTATTTGCTTTATAGAGGAGAAAAAAATCAAATTATACTGTGCTAAATAACAACGTTTATATTTTTGACCTTTAACAATAATTTTTTCTTTTTTCATTGCTATCCCACAAATCCCCTTTTTTTAAACAGGGGGCACATTTGGGGAAATACTCCCTAAGATTAAGTTTTTTAGGGAAAAAAAAAACAAATTTGAAGAAAGGCTAAAATTTAAAAAAGGGGGGGTCTACACCCTTCTGCAAACATTGGCAAAATCGTCAGAACTTTTTGATTAATCAGGAAAAATTCAAAAATATAAAATTAACAGCTCCACAATTTTTTTGACACAATTTAAACTTTGCCAAAAGGACATTGATCCTCGGGCCGAAGGGTTTGTTATACATTTTTAATTTATAATAACGAAAATTTATATTTTATAAAAATTCATTATAACTAATTTTACGAAACTTTTTTTAACCCCACCCTTTATACAGTTTATCTTTTGTTCTATTTTTCTATCAATCTATCAATCTATCTATCGTCTATCTATCAAATCTATCTATCTATCTACTATCTACCCCAATCTATTCTATCTATCACTACTATCTATCTATCTATCTATCTATCTATCTATAAATCTATCACTACTCTAAAAACGATCTTTCTAAAATCATCTATCTATCTCTATCTATCTACTATCTACATCTATCTTCTATCTATCTTTTCTAGCTATCAAACTATCAGCTACTATCTATCTACCATTCACCCACCCTTTTTATCTTTTTTTAAAAAAACCATCTATCAACTTTCTATCTATTTATCTATCTATATTTCCCTCTCCCCTCTCTCACTCAAAAAATTTTTAAAAAAATTTTATATATAATATATATATATAATTTTTAAAAAAGAGTATAAAAAAATTGCCGGGGGAATTTATTTATAAACGGGGGGGGGGGGGGGGGGGGGGGCCTCATTTGTTTTTCCCTTCCACCAACGCTGTTTCCCCTTGACGCAACTTAACCCCATCATCCCCCCCTGAAAAATCCATCAATACTCGCGGATAAAAAAAAACAGCTTTTGGGGGGAAAAAAAAAAAAAACCCCAAAAAAATTGAAAAAAGGGGGGGAAAAATTTCCCGGGGGATTTTTTTTTTTTTGTCGCGGGGGTTTTGCTTGCTTTTTTTTTAAAAAAAATTTTTTTTAAAAAAAATTTTTTTTTGGGGTCTAATTTTTAAAAAAATTTTTAAATTTAAGGTTTTTAAAAAAAATTTTTGGGTTTTTTAAAAAAGGGATAAATAAATTGGGCGTTTTGGTACTTAAACAAAGTTTTTAAAAAAGATAATAGACGTTGTCTCCCCATAAAGACATTTGCCTCAATGTTATTTAAAAAAACAAATTAAAACATTAAAAAATTAGCCCTCTCCCCCCCAAACTTTTTCAAATTGTCCCTGAAACTTCAAAATCACCCACACAAAATAAAATTTTTTTTTCCCTAATCAAACAGAAAAGGAACAATTACTTTCCATACACAAAAATTTTCCAATGTCTTTTTATTTTACCCGCTAAAAAAAAAAGTTTTTTTTAAAATTTTTTGGAGACACAGGATATCAAAAAATAAAATTTGTTTTTCATAAAAAACGAATGTGATGTTTTTTCCTATGGAGGTAAGGGAGGGGTTAACCCCCCCCTTTTTACCAGCCATTTTCGGGAAATTTTCCCCCAAAAAATTTTACCCCACAACACAAAATAATTTTTTTTTATCACTAAAAACATCAAAGATGACTTTTTTTGCTATAATAATTTTTTTTTAAAAAACATGCCACAACACACATTTTCATTTTGAAAAATTTTAATGATGTAAAAAAAGAAATTTGAAAAAAAAAAATTTGTTTGTAGTAACAAAAGGGACCCCTTTCCTTTTTTTTTGGGGTAAGGGGGTTTTTAAGGGGGAGCGGGCACCTGTAAGAAAAAGAAATAACAAGTGGGGTATGAAAGGCGACAAAAACAAAGCAAGGAAAAAAAAAATACAAGAAAAAAACCCAAAAAAAAAAAAAAAAACAAAACAAAAAAAACAACAAAAAAAAAACAATTTCCAAAAATTTTGTCCTCGACCGGGGGTGAACCTCAGAAACCCTTTTGAAATTTTCCCCCCGGCCCCAAAGCAAACCCTTACTTTAATACTCTTTAACAGTTTTTTACGTCATTTTCCTTTTCCCTTTTGACGCGGGGAACTTTTAAAAACCCCCCCTAACTATCGGGAAAAATTTGGGGTGCCCTTATGAAAAAACTACGACGGCAAAAAACCCTATCCAGAAAAAAAAAAAACCCCCAAAAAATTTTTCAGTTTTGACTTTTTCACATTCTGATCACAAGGGATATGAAAAGTTCAGCCCCCATGAAAATAACAGGGAAAAAATTTTTTTTCCCCCCCCCCTCTCCCTCCCCCCTCTCCCCCCCCCCCCCCTCTCTCTTTTCTTTTCCCTCTCCTTCCTCCTTTTTTTTTCCCCCCTCTCTCCCTCTCCCCCCCCTCCTCTCTCCCTCCCCCTCTCCCCCCCTCTTTTTCCCCTCTCCCCCCTTTTCCCCTCTCCCCCTCTCTCCCTCCCTCCCCCTCTCTCCTCTCCTCACTCCCCCCCCCTCCCCCCCCTCCCCTCCCTCCCCTCTCCCCTCTCTCTCCCCCCCCCCCCCCCTCTTCCCCCCTCTCTCCCCCCCCTCTCTCTTCCTTTTCCTCTCACTCCCTCCCCTCTCCCCCCTCTCCCCTCCCCCCTCCCCCCCTCTCTTCCCTCCCCTCCCCCTCTCTCCTTCCCCTCCCTCCTCCTCTCTTTCTCTTTCCCTCTCCCCCCTCTCCCTCCTCCCCCCCTCCCCCCCCCCTCTCCCCCCCTCCCCTCCCTCTCTCTCTCTCTCTCCCCTCCCCCCCCCCCTCTCCCCTCCCCCCCCCCCCCCCTCTTTCCCCCCCCCCCCCCTCCCCCCCTCCATCTCCCCCCTCTCTCTTCTTTTCCCCCTCTTTCCCCCCCCTCTCCTCCCCCCTCTCTCCCCTCCCCCTCCTCTCCCCCTCCTTTTCTCTCCCTCTCTCTCTTTCCCTCTCTCCCTCTCCCCTCCCCCCTCCTCTCCCTCCCCCCTCTCCCTCTCTCTCTCTCCCCCCTTTCCCTCTCCCCTTTTCCCCTTTCCCCCCCTCTCTCCACCTCCTCACTCCCCCCCCTCTCTCCCCCCCCCCCCCTCTCCCTCTCCCCTCTCCCCTTTTCCCCTCCCCCCTCCCCTCCCCTCCCCCTCTCTCTCCCTCCCCTCACTCCCTCTCCCCCTCCTCTCCTCTTTCCCCCCCCCCCTTCCCTCTCCCCCCCTTCTCTCCCCCTCTCTCTCCTCTCCTTTTCTCTCCCCCCCCTTTTCTCCCTCTCCCCCCTCCCCCCCCTTTTTTTCCCCCCCCCTTTCCCCTCTCCCCCTCTCCTTTTCCCTCCCTCCCCTCCCCTCTTTCCCCCCCCCTCTCCCCCCCCTCTCCCCCCTCTCCCTCTCCCCCCCCCTCTTCTCTCCCCTCTCTCCTCCCCCCACTCCTCTCCCTCCCTCTCCTCCCCCCCCCCCTCCCCCCCCCTTCTCTCCCCCCTCCACCACAAAGTGTACAATTGGGCGATGTCCCCCCCCCTTAAACCCCCCTCATTCTGCCCCGATTTGGTTTTTTGGGGGGCCCAACCTACACGGGGGTTTTCAAAAACCATGCACCCGTTCCCTCCTGTTGGGAGATGGAATTTTTTTTTCAAAAGCGACAAAACCCCGCTCAAGCAATAGGGCAGCAAAACGGGGGTTGTTCCCGGCTATCATCACATCATCATCATCTCACATCACATCACATCATCACATCATCATCATCATCATCATCATCATCATCCATCATCATCATCATCATCATCATCATCACTCATCAAACATCTCATCACATCATCATTTATCATCATCACATCAATCATCACCATCATCATCCATCATCATCATCATCATCATCATCATCATCCTCATCATCATCAATACATCATCATCATCATCATCAACCACACATCATCATCATCACCATCAAACATCATCTCATCATCATCATCATCATCATCATCATCATCATCATCATCATCATCATCATCATCATCACATCATCATCACATCAAACCATCATCATACATCATCATCACATCATCATCATCATCATCATCATCATCATCATCATCATCATCATCATCATCCATCATCACATCTATCACACATCACCATCATCATCATCATCATCATCACATCATCATCATCATCATCATCATCATCATCATCATCACATCATCATCTCATCACATCAACAATACAACAACCACAGCAAAAATCTCATCATATCATCATCATCCATCATCATCATCATCACATCATCATCACATCATCATCATCATCATCATCATCACATCATCAACCCTCATCATCTCATCATCACATCATCAATCTCATCATCATCATCATCATCATCATCATAACTCAAAATCATCATCATCACCCTCACCATCTCACATCCATCATCATCATCATCATCATCATCAAACATCATCATCACATCATCATCATCATCATCATCATCATCACACACATAACATCACACATCACATCATCATCACCATCATCATCATCAACATCATCATCATCACATCAAACACATCATCATCATCATCATCAAACATCATCATCATCATCATCATCATCATCATCACATCACATCATCATCATCATCATCATCATCATCATCATCACATCATCTCATCATCATAACCCCCAAAACATCATCCTACCATCACAACCCCATCATCATCACATCATCATCACATCATCATCATCACATCATCATCATCATCACATCACACTCATCATCTCATCATCACATCATCATCACACATCACATCATCATCATCAAAAAATTTTTAATCATCATCATCATCCCTCATCATCATCATCATCATCATCATCATCATCATCACATCATCACATCATCATCATCATCATCATCATCCCTCATCATCACATCACATCATCATCATCATCATCACCCTCATTAAAATCATAATCACATCATCACCATTATCCACTCATCATCATCATCATCATCATCATCATCCATCATCACATCATCATCATCATCATCATCATCATCATCATCATCAAAACATCATCATCATCAATCATCACATTATCATCATAATTTATCATCATCACCCTTATCATCATCATCACATCATCCCCCCCCAAACACATCATCATCACACATCACATCACATCATCATCACATCATCATCACATCATCATCATCACAACATCATCATCACCCTTTCATCATCATCATCATCACAACACACAACCACAAAAATCATCATCATTTACCATCCCCATCCATCATCTCATCATCCATCATCATCCTCATCACACATATCATCAACATCATCATCATCATCATCCATCAACAACATCCACCACACCATCATCATCATCATCATCATCATCACCATCATCATCATCATCATCTCACATCATCATCATCATCATCATCATCATACATCC
This sequence comes from Berghia stephanieae, assembly GCF_034508935.2. Taxonomy (NCBI): domain Eukaryota; kingdom Metazoa; phylum Mollusca; class Gastropoda; order Nudibranchia; family Aeolidiidae; genus Berghia; species Berghia stephanieae. The sequence goes on along the minus strand of NC_088368.1, from coordinate 40,792,735 downwards.
CTCACACATCACCATCATCATCATCATCCATCATCATCATCATCTCACACATCATCATCATCATCATCATCAACAACAACCCCATCATCATAACAATTTCAGCCATCATCCTCATCCCATCATCATCATCATCACATCATCATCATCATCATCATCATCATCATCATCATCATCATCATACATCATCACATCATCATCACATCATCCATCGTTCATCATCACATCATCATATCATCATCATCACATCATCATCATCATCATCCCCTCATCATCCCATCATCTCCCTAAACATCACATCATCATAAATCTCATCATATCATAAAACCTCAAATCATCCCCCTTCACCACATCAAAAATCATCACATCATCATCACACATCACATTACTAAACATAAACCTCATCATCTAAACATCATCATAAACATATCACATCACCCATCACATCACATCTCACCCACATAAACACCACAAAACATCATCGTCGTCGTTTTCTTCGTCATCTCACCTCACTTTCTTTCCCCAAAACATCATCATCATCCATCATCATCACATCTCATCATCATCATCATCACATCTCATCATCACCCATCATCCCTCTTTTTCACAAAATCATCATCATCATCATAAACTCATAAATAAACATCATTTTAAAACTCATCTTTTATCATCATCATAAAATTATCATAAATCATCATCATTCATCATAAATCATCACATCATCATCATCATCATCATCTCATCATCATCATCATCATCATCATCGTTCATCATATCACACCCGACAAAACCCATCATCTCCCCCTCACATCAACCACCCCACATCACATCACCTCATCATTTTTATCATCATCATCAGCATCACAAAAACCCCCTCACATCATCACATCAACACACCCCATCATCCTCATCCCCATCATCACATCATCATCATCAACATCATCACCCTCATCACCAAATTTTACCCATCATCACATCACATCATCATCATCGTTCACGTCCCTTTAAACCCATCTCATCACCCCTCATCATCATCATAAACATCTCATCATCATCATCATCACCCAACATCATCATCATCACATATCATAAACATCATCGTTCATCACCCCCTCTCATCATCATCGTCATCATCATAAAAATTTATCATCATCATCATCACATCATCTCCTCAAAACATCATCACATAAACACACATCATTTTCTTTTACTAAACCACATTACTTTCCCCCTCACATCACATCATCATCATCACCCATCATCACATCATCATCTCATCATCATATCATCATAAACAAAAACAACAACTACGGGCAAAAACACATAAAAAGGTGGTATTTTTCTGGGGGCCCCTCCTCATCATCACAAAAATTTTAAGGGGGCGGGGAATTTTGGGGAAGATAGAGTTTCAAAAAAGCGTTAAAAACAGTCCCCAAAAACAAACAAGAAAGAAAAATCAAGAAAAAAAACCCTTTTCCCCAAAAATTCAGTCGACCCCCGTCTTTAAATTTTTAAACCCCCTGCCCGGGGGAACAAAGGTCTGAGGGGAACCCGTCAAAGTCGACTGTTTTTTTCCGGGGTTTTTTTATTCTTGTATTTTTTTTTTTGCTTTTTCCGACTTCAACCAAAAACTTATTTTTGCCCTTTTTAAAAAATAAAAAATATTACTAGATTTAAAACCAAAAAAAATTTTTTTTCCTGTTTTTAAATCAAAAAAAAAATATTACTTAAATAAAACAAAAACTTTTTTTTGTCTTTTCAAAAGGGTATAAATTTACCTTACTTAAACCCCAATTTTTTTTTGTACTTTCAGAAAAAAAAAATACTTTGACTTAAAACCAAAAAACTTTTTTCTGTTTTTTTAAAAAAAGTACTTTTTGACTTAAACCAAAAACTTATTTCTGCCCTTTTCAAAGTATAAATATTATTTTGACTTAAACCCAAAAAAATTTTTTCGTCTTTTCGGGAAAAAAATATTTTTTTTTATTTTAACCCAAAAAAACTTATTCTTTTTTTTCAAAAATTAAAAAAAATTTTAAACATGTTTTTAACCAATAACTTTTTTTTGTTTTTTTTAAAATAAAATATTTTTTTGCCCCAAAAAAAAATTTTTCTTTTTTTTTAAAAAGTAAAAGTCTATTTTTACTACAACCAAAAAAACTATTTATTCCATCTGGGTATTCTCCAAAACGATCGGGAGAAATGAGTTGGTAGATTGTATGATGGAAATGAGAAGGTGTTTTGTAACAGAGCAGAGCAACGGAGAATGCGGGTAAGAGCGTAGCCATCGAAAACTTTATAGGATACACGAAGTTGAACGGTCACACTGTTGCTTTGTTATTGTTTTTTTTGCCATCCAAGTTTATGATGTATTAACCCTCTCCTTACAGGCCAATTTCCAGAATTTCCCAAAAACATCACACCCACCCAAGAACAAGAAACAAAGCATTTCTTACTCAAACATAAAAGGCAAAAAGCCATTCTATACAGAAAATTGTTCGACCAAATATTGGCTCTCTGTGAGAATGATGTTTAAATTTTTATTAGCTATAGCAAAAAATAAATGAAATCTGTATGAGAAAAAACGACGTTGCATTCGTAACGAATGTGACGGATTTTCCAATAGTGGTAAGGAAGCGCGTTATCCAGAACGTGCCATCGTTATCTTAAACCTGTCACTCTAGAACCGTATGCCATCGTTAGCTAAAGCCGCCACTAGAATCCTTCGCCATCGTTAACTTCGATAGCCCTGACCGATGGCCTTCGTACAGTTATTGGCCTGACACTGACCAAAAATGACGTCAAAATGACAAGTCTTTGGCCACAAAGAAACAATCGTGAGGTGTATTCATTAGTTCAACCAATGAAATAACGTGTTTCAATGAGCTCTACAACGACAATCGCTAGACGCAGTGCATAAAAACAAATAAAGACTTCCAAAGCTACTGTCCCCAGTCCTTTGAGGTTCAGTGGTCAGGCTATAGATAGAATGCGCTTGCCAAGGAGTTCACAACATTGCCCTCCGGAAGTATATACGGACCCAACAGCACAAACGTCTAGTTAACCATGAACTTTTTATAGTCTGGTAATACAGTTTTTAGTGAGAAACATACTCACAAACGCGGAATGGCAAAAACAATAACAAAGGCCTGATTGGCCCGTCATCTGCATACTATCTATAACATACCGATGGCGACGGTAGCCATCTGTGAAACTATAGATAGAACGAAATTGACGTCACATTGGTCTTTTTTTATTGTTTTTTTTCCATACATGTTTATGATTAATTCTCACTAAACTGTAATAACCAACTTTAAAAGTTTAAGTGTTACACCATAGTTTTATGTTGGTCCGTTATACATCTGTGATGGAAATGTTGTGATGTCTTTTAGCCAAACGCATTCTATCTATAGATAGTGTGCGCTTGACTGAAGAAGCTCACAGACCATTGCCATCCGGAAGTTTTAACGGACCGACACACAAAACTAGTGTACTCTTGACTGGTTATAATCTGTTAATATAAGTTATTGAGAAATATACTCATAACGCGGAGGCAAAAGCAAACAAACAACTATAACGGACCAACACACAAAACTTTGTGTAACCTTAAACTTATATAGTCTGGTTAATACAGTTTAGTGAGAATTACTCATAAACATGTATGGGGAAAAAAAAACAATAAAAAAAGACCAATGTGACGTCAATTTCGTTCTATCTATAAGTTTACGATGGCTACCGTCGCCATCGTTATGTTATAGATAGTATGCAGATGACGTCACTCAGGCCTTTGTTATTGTTTTTGCCATCCGCGTTTGTGAGTTGTTCTCACTAAACTGTATTAACCAGACTATAAAAGTTCATGGTTACACAGAGTTTGTGTGTTGGTCCGTTATACTTCCGGATGGCAATGTTGTGAACTCCTTGGCCAAGCGCATTCTATCTATAGCCTGACACTGAACCTCAAAAGGACTGGCAGTTTGACGTCTTTATTTGTTTTTATGCACCGTCTAGCGAATTGTCGTTAGTAGAGCTCATTGAAACAAGTTATTTCATTGGTTGAACTATTGAATACAACTCACGATTTGCTTTCTTTTGTGGCCAAAGACTGGTATTTTGACGTCATTTTTTGGTCAGTGTCAGGCCATAACTTTACGAAGGCCACGGTCAGGCTATATAAGTTAACGATTTCGACGGTTCTAGTGGCAGGCTTTAAGATAACGATGGCTACGGTTCTAGTGACAGGCTTTAAGATAACGATGGCAACGTTCTGGATAACGCTCTCCTTACCACCTATTGGAAAATCGTCACATTCGTTACGATGCAACGTCGTTTTTCTCATCCAGATTTCATTTCTTTTTTGCTATAGCTATAAAAACTTAACATTCTCCAACAGAGCCCATATTGTCGAACAATATTCTGTATAGAATGTGCTTTTTGCTTTTCTGTTTGAGTAAGAAACGTTTGTTTTTGTGTTGGGTGGGTGTGAAGTTTTTGGGAAAATTCTGAAAATGGCTGGTAAGGAGAGGGTTAATACTCATAAA